>NC_079211.1:136323227-136550727 GCF_029633865.1 Lampris incognitus | reverse complement strand
AATACATGGGCTGTGTGTGACGAAAGGCGCACCCTACTTATGTACGCTTATTAAGTACCGATGTACGTGACGATGTGTACTTGATAAGCGTACATTAAAATATATAGGGGTGCGTTTTTGGTCACAACCATGGAGGTTTTAGAACCACTGGACTAGACACAAGGGAGTATTTCAAAAAGCTGGCTAACTGAGTATGATGCCTGACATCTGCGCAAAGTAAACCCTGGAAACCTTTCAGATCTGGAACATGGATTGAAGTAAAAAGAGCTGTTCCGGGGTTCATTCTGTGCAGAAGTGAGGCTCACTTATTTAGCCAGCTTTGTGAAATAACCTACTACCCCATGGCTCTAATCTAAGCCTATGCTTAGTAGGCTATGTTTCATATTGGGTGCAGTGCACTGTGGGTCATGCTCGGAGCATTATTTCAATTGCCATTGTGCCATACAAAAAGTGTTGTAATATAAGAAATTATAGGTATTAATTTTGGTTTCATGAAACAAGTAAATGTATTTATAAATGTTTATAATTCAATGGAGAAAAATCTTTCCAAAGACAGTATATAACTAGATTAATTTGAATCATGGAGATAATTTAATATTTGTTATTTATTTGTTTATTTGACAGGGACAATGCGCAATAACTATATTGCACCAGAATTAGCTATAAACTAATTTGCATCTGTAGTCCCTCGGCAGGAGTCGTCGGTAGCACATAATTCGGAGCAACGAGTCTAAATGCTCAATTAAAAACAGTGTAAACATAATCACGATTGAATACTAGTTCAGTGCCCGTTCGGAATGGGCTGATTTTCTCGAGAACCGCATTATATTACCCATATTTAAAACTATATCATATTGTATTATAGTATGATACGTGACACCATGCACTGAAACAGTGTTTGATTAGCTAATTATCAGGGGGCAACAGGGGGTATGCTAACTCATTCCGGTGACTGCTACATCGGCCAGACATGGTTTGCCCACTGGGCCAACATAACTGAACATTCGCTGTTAGGTGTTCTGAAACAGAACAGTACGTTCCATTGTATTGTTGAGAAGAGATTGGGACGATGTTGGGGCGATACAGCCTGGCTGGCGTATTCCTAACGGGCAGATTGGGTCTGTGTGTGTGTCTGACCACTCACACGCTACTGCACCTGTAGCCTAGCTAGCTAGCAAACAAACTTACTTCTCTTTGTGGCTTTTCAGATGACGCACAAAGTTTGACGTTGTTGAAATCCCATCCGATAATTTCGCTGCACATGTTTTACAAACGGCAGTCCTTTTCTTCCCAACAACTTCCAAGTTCTTATAGCCGTAAATCATTATTTTTGGAATCGTTCCAGCAGCAGCCGCACTTGCCACGACCGCAAACTCTCCGCGCTCAGTAGAGCTGACGTCAGTTTTTGAGTAGCATGATGGTACCTCCAATTAGATTTGAGTATTTTTGTTTTCCCGCCCATCTAAACGTTTGATTGGCCCTACGCGATGCTTGTGCGTAGGTAATTGTGTGCGCGTTGGAAATGAAGAATGATTACAAAATAAAATAAATTAAATACGAGAGAGGTGCATCCCGCATAAACATTGAGAAAACTCTCAAACAATTCTCTCGAGTCATTCAGCTCAAGTCCAAGTCATAGATGTCAAGTCTCAAGTCAAGTCTCAAGTAATTTTCATTTTGGCAAGTCAAGTCGCAAGTCATCAAATTTGTGACTCGAGTCGCACTCGAGTCCAAGTCATGTGACTCGAGTCCACAACTCTGGACTGCGCGATGCACGAAACAGGCTTGTACTGCTATGTATTAAACCTTTTTTTTCCTGCATCTGTATTGATATTCCGCTCCTCATTAGTTGAGCACTTCTATCAACACCATTGATGGTTTCGGGGGGGAAAACGCTATATACATATATTTATAAATATATAATGTGGGTTACCAATATCTATGATTGAGACATTATGAACTGGATTTGGTCTAAAAAACATTACACTCTATTTTTACTGAATGTAGTACACACTGGAATGCCAAGTACCAAGTTCATGTACAGTGCAGCATCATTTCTAACTGCTTGCAGCACCACAGTCTTTGATGTACTCGGGCATCATTTGCTATAACGTGGGAATTCCACATCTACTTATTATGATCATTCATTCATTCAGTCAGCACTGCTTCAAGCACAGCTGGCTTTTTGTGGAAAGTAGCTAAAAGAGGCACGCTCATTTAATGTAAGAGCCTAAGTTAAATTTGGACATCCTAACATGTGGCCAAGTCATACAAAATGCAAGAAGGGCCCTTATTTAAAGCTATATGATGCATCAATCTTTCAAACCTATCTTTCAAAAATGGAGTTCCTTTATTCTGTTCCCTTTGGTGGAACAAGGTCTGCATCACTCAGAGACTTAATTCCAACTGTAAAATGCTTGTATGAGCACCCCCCCTTCCCACCCCTCCCCCAGATCCTCTTTCATATCCCCCTCCTTCTGTTCTGGATCCAAGACATGGAGAATCCCATGTGATATCTAACTGGGGACCGAGCTCCACACCAAAGAAATCATTTACATATCCCATATCTCTTGTTTACATGGCTCCCATTTATCATTGGAGACTAATTCATGGATAGGTTTTCCAATGGATGAGAAATATTAATCAAGCACATATTCAATGTGAAATCAGAAACATGAAGAAAAGGCAGCATCCTCTCACTGAGCAGGGAAGGTCCATGTCTTGAGTAAATATCACATGGAAATAAAGGGAAAGAGTAAGCAGAAAAGGGAATGGATGTCAGCCCAGTTTGCTTGCAAGACGATTCTTGGACTCGGCACTTCGGCCTCCTTTGGTGCTGCACAGTGCACTGTTGTGTCCACTCATAACACGTTTGAAAGAAACAAACTAGGACGAGTGGGGTTTCACTCCTACCTAAAACGACCATGTGCGGTCAAAATGACCGCCGATTTTCAAACTCTATATTCTGTCAAGATAAATACCCCATTGAGATATTAATGCACTGCATATGTTAGTATGCCTGTTAGGAAACGATTGACACCAAAACTAACGTTTTAACAACTATAATGCTATTTTTAAACAATTTAAACTTCAGAGAGACATGGTCAAACTTGAATAGCAAACTTGAAAAGGTGAAAATATTACCTGAGAAACAAAACGGAAAACACATATTGCTAATCTAACAAATGTAACAAGGCCTATAAAACGTGAAATGTAAAAAAAAAAAGAACTGAAAATAAATACTGAAACAGTCCCAAACAACGACCAGAACTTAAAAACTACTAGAACGACCGGCCCACGGTTTTTAAACTCTATATTCTGTCAAGATAAATATCCCATGGATATATTAATGCATTGCATATGTTAGTATTTATGTTAAAAAAAACTAAATGATACCAAAATTAACATTTTAACAACGTTGATACTATTTTTCAAATAAATTAAAATCACCACTGTCCAATGCCTGTAAATACTGCAACAGTGGTAGTTGCAATTACTGCAACGGTGGTAGTCCTGGTGCGTCTGTAACCAGATATGTTGGCAATAATCAAAATTCAAGTTTAGACTATTTCTCTGCGTTGGAGAACGCTATTGTGTTTCTAGGACAGAGCAATGAACTTCGTGAAGGAAATGATGCAACCAACATACATCATAAATGACATGGCGTGCACGATGACGGGCAAATTACAAGCCATCTTTTTGATGGCTCATGGTTGTTTTAGGTAGAACTTATCATAACTGTTTTGTGCAAGTGATCTAAAACTCATTTTAATGCAAATATATACAATTTTAGGAGCATTCAGGGAGCGGCAGGTCTGTATCTTTTTTTCCCACAAAGTTATTAAACTTTGAAAATCCAAAAACCATCAAAATGACAGCCTTGGTCATTCTAGTTTAAGGCCATAAGGCAGGGGTCAGGAACCTTTTTGACTGGGAGAGCCATAAAAGCCAAATATTTCTAAATATATTTCATTGAGAGCCATATAGTATTTCTAACGTATAATAAATTAAATATGTCTTACTTTTAATGCGACTTCTGGTGCTGCATGGTTTTGCTGATGGCCTTGTAGTCTGGTTCATACGTGGTGAGGTTGAGCTTCATGCAGGCGTGGAGGCTTCCATCAGTTAAACGTGAGCGTAGGTTGGTCTTAATGTTCCTCACATGCGAGAATGACTGTTCACATGCATATGTAGAGCCAAACATGGTCAATACTCACACGCTGCATTGTGTGGTATGTCACAGGAAGCTCGTTCCAAGTTTTAAGAATCAGCTGGTCTTCAGGTTGAAGATTTTTCATTTCTGTCCACTTGTGTCCCCTCGCCAGCTCTGCTCGCAGTCGCGCAAGACTTTCCAACCCCCCATTAAGTGACTTGAATTTACTCATCCACATGTCTGATGCCTTCAGGTCAGCAACTTCCAGCTCAACGTCTCCGATAGAGACCCCGGGGATGCATGTCAGGTCGATTTTGTCCACTGCACACTCATGTGGATGAGTGATGAACTTGAAAAGACCAGTGCGCGCACGAAATTCTCCAAAACGTGCTTTGAATGACTGCAGGAGATTGAATGTAAAGCCAGCTAGCTGCTGGAGATCCAGATGTTGAGTGGAGTCACTTGCTAAGCATGCATCTCTAAATTGTTGCAGTCTTTCAAAGTGCAGAAGACGACCTGTTTCAATGTCCCTGAGAAAGACTTCCAGCTTGCTTTCAAATGCAAACACTGCTTGTTGAAGGGATGAGATTGTATTTCCAATACCTTGCATTTTCACATTGAGCTGGTTCAGATGGCCAGTTATGTCCACGAGATAGTGAAACTGCAGGAGCCAGTCAGTGTTGTCTAGCTCAGGATGCTTGACGCCTTTCATTTCAAGAAAAGTCCGGATTTCACTAAGGCAAGCTGCAAAACGGCTGAGCACCTTCCCCCTTGACAACCAACGCACGTTGCTGTGTAAAAGCAGACCGGGATAATGATTCCCAACTTCTTCTAACAGAGCTTTAAACTGGCGATCATTTAAAGCTCGGGCAACAATAAAGTTGACCACTCGAATGACCAGAGACATCACCTCGCCAAGCTCCTGGCCACACGTCTGAGCGCAAAGCGCCTCCTGGTGCAGGATGCAATGAAAACTTAGGATGGCTCTCTTTTCATGTTCACGGAGAAGCGCTACAAATCCTTTGTTCTTCCCCAACATACAGGGTGCACCATCAGTACAGACAGAAATAAGTTTATCCATCGCTAGTTTTTTTTCTTTAGCAAACTCCATGAAAGACGTGAATAAATCCTCTCCTCTTGTTGTCCCTTTCATTGGCAAAACAGCCAAGCTTTCCTCACGCAGTGTGTCACCTGCAGCATACCTGGCAATGATACTGCACTGAGATAGATGGCTAACGTCTGTTGACTCATCTAACGTGAGAGAAAAGTATGTCCCGGCGTTTATGTCCTTAATTTGTGTTTCCTCGACTTGATTTGCCATCATGATGCTACGATCGTGCACAGTTCTTGCTGACAGGGGCATGTCTTTTATTCGTTTGATTATCTTGTCTTTATTTGGGAAGTCATCAAACAGTTCATTGGCCACATCAAGCATGAATATTTTGGCATACTCGCCATCTGTGAATGACTTTCCATTCCTTACTATTGCCAAAGCCCCCGCAAAGCTAGCGGAATTCCCGTCACCTTGCTTGGTCCACACACATAGTTGCTGCTGACTCGTCTGCACTCTCCGCTGTAGCTCCTCGCATGCCCTTTTCCTGCTGTCCCCCGCTGGAGATTTCCATGCAAATGAAGCATGGTGCGTATCGAAGTGCCGCTTTATATTTGACCGTTTCATCGATGCAATTTTATCATTGCATATTAGACATACCGCAGATCCTGCTCTCTCCACAAATGCAAATTCCTCTGTCCACGCAGCCTGGAATGCACGGTAATCATCGTCTTTTTTTCTTTTCGCCATCTTTTCCGTTACAAGGGTTGAAGCGGATAAACTAGTTGGCTATCTGATAAAATTGATTTCTTCACCTTTACAATGACCCGGACATGCTCGCGAGCCATTGGTTCCCGACCCGACCCACGGGTAACCCGTGACCCGTGAAATTTATCTTCAAAACTAATTTCTGTTTACTTTAAAATGACACAGTTGTGGTGGACACGTATTGGGGACAGAATTCAACCCAGGAACTAAGGGTTAAGTCATGGTTGCCCTGGCAGGTTAACGCAGGGTTAAGTTATGGTTGTCCAGCCAGTTTTCTGAGTATTCTTGCCACCTCCGCTCAGTCGAGCTGTGGTTTGGTTGCTCTCTGATTTACCGTGGATTAAAGAAAGTTGCCTACACGGCTAAAGTGTGAACCTACGGTCTTCTCCGTTCCTTCGGCTCTACACTGGTGACCCCGACGTCGGTTTTCGGATAAGTTTTCTGAAACCACACACATTATGGCTACGAACGCCGTTGCAATTAAACTGCCGGAGTTTGGGGAGTCTTCCGCGGCTACATGGTTCGCGCAGGCTGAGGCACAGTTCGCGCTCAGAGACATAACAGCAGACGAGACCAGGTACTACTACGTAGTGGCAGCGCTGGGGGGCGCTACGGCTTCCAGGATAAGCGGTTTCATAACCAACCCACCGGCCGATGGTAAATACGCCGCACTTAAACATCTCCTCCTTGAAACTTTTGAACTGTCAACAACGGAGAGAGCACGTCGCCTCTTCGCAATTCAGGGCTTGGGAGATGGCAAACCATCGGAGCTAATGAGCAGGATGTTAAACCTACTGGGTCAAGAAAAGCCATGTTTCCTGTTTATGGAGCTGTTTCTGCGCAACATGCCGCCCCACGTCCAGACTGCGCTCGCTAACTCCACCATCACTGATCCCCGTGAGCTGGCAAAGGAGGCTGACCGATTCTTCGTCGCTACACAACGTTCCTCCCATGCCGGGGTGCTGGCTCCTACCTTCACTGGCCCCCTGCCGACATCGCGGGCGTGGCCCGACGGTGGCGCCACAGCATCAGACCGCTACAAGCCCTCTGGACTCTGTATGTACCACGCTCGATTTGGTGCGAAAGCTAAACGGTGCCGTTCCCCCTGCAACTACAGGCCGACGGGAAACGAGAGGGCCAACACTCAGTAGTGGCCATGAGTGTTGGCGATACGAGCAGGCTACTCTTCATCCTCGACACCATCTCTCTTTCTTTGTGACACGGGCGCACAGAGAAGCGTGCTCCCTGCTACTGACGTCGACATCATGGGCGGGGAGCGGGGCCCCCAGTTGGCGACGGCTGACGGCAGCCCTATCCACACCTACGGCGTGCGGTCTGTAGAACTGTGTTTTGGTGGACAACGTTTCACGTGGGAGTTCGTCATGGCCAATGTAACGCTTCCCCTCCTCGGAGCTGATTTTTTGTGCGCTTACGGTTTGCTAGTGGACATTCAGAACAGCCGTCTGGTCGATGCCTTAACCTTCTCCTCCTTCGCATGTACGCGGAGGGAAGCGGCCTATGCAGGTCTAGCCGACTCTCTCTCAGAGGCAGACAAGTTCACCCGCCTCCTCGCTGAGTTCCCTGACCTCACCCAGCCTACCTTCTCTGCACCCACCGCTAAGCATGGGGTGGAGCATCACATTGCTACGAAGGGGCCCCCGGTCTACGCCAGAGCCAGGCGTCTCGACCCCGCCAAACTCGCCATTGCCAAGTCTGAGTTCGAGCACCTGGAACGCATGGGGATCATCCGCCGCTCTGACAGCCCGTGGGCGTCCCCACTCCACATCGTCGCTAAGCCTGATGGAGGTTGGCGCCCATGCGGGGACTACCGCCAACTAAATGACGCCACCACGCCCGACCGCTATCCTGTCCCGCATATCCAGGACTTTTCTGCAAACCTGTCTGGCAAATGCGTCTTCTCAAAAGTCGACCTGGTCCGTGGTTATCATCAAGTTCCCGTGCACCCCTCAGACATCCCCAAGACAGCGGTGACTACCCCATTCAGCCTATTTGAATTCCTACGAATGCCATTTGGACTCAAAAACGCGGCCCAGTCCTTTCAGCGGCTGATGGATTCAGTGCTCCGTGGCCTTCCTTTCCTCTTCGTCTATTTGGACGACATACTCATCGCCAGCGCCTCCAAGGAAGAACACCTGTCCCATCTTCATGCCCTCTTCACACGCCTCAGCCAGCATGGGCTGATCGTCAACCCGGCGAAGTGCCGGTTCGGGCTGACAGCCATTGATTTCCTCGGGCATCGCATCACTGGGGACGGGGCAGTCCCCCTGCCCTCAAAGGTGGAAGCGGTGGCGGCCTTTCCGCGCCCCCAAACAGCTCGTGCGCTCAGGGAGTTCATCGGGATGGTGACATTCTACCACCGCTTCATTCCCCGAGCCGCCTTTATCATCCGGCCACTGTACGAGGCGCTGAAAGGCATGTCCCCCAACCAGGCGGTCGACTGGACAGCAGGGCGGGACCGTGCGTTCACCGAGACTAAAGCTGCGCTCTCCCAGGCTACCCTGCTAGCGCATCCTTCACCTACAGCGCCTATTTCCATAACCACGGATGCATCGGACTATGCTGTTGGTGCGGTTCATGAACAGTGGGTGGGGGGGGCTTGGCAGCCTTTGGCCTTTTTCAGTCGCCAGCTTACACCCCGAGAGCGCAAGTATAGTACTTTTGACAGGGAACTCCTCGGTCTCTGGCTTGCTGTCCGGCATTTCCGTTTCCTGCTAGAGGGCCGCGAGTTTACTGCGTACGTGGACCACAAGCCCCTCACGTTTGCCATGTCCAAGACGGCCGAGCCATGGTCCGCTCGCCAGCAGCGACAACTCTCCTACATTTCGGAATTCACTACCGACATCCAGCACGTCGCTGGTAAGTCTAACCAGGTAGCTGACTGCCTCTCTAGGGCAGTGATTGGAGCGGTCCACCTAGGCCTTGACTATGCACAGATGGCCGCTGACCAGGCCACGGACCCGAGCATCCTCCGTCTCCGGGCCTCCGACACGGGGCTCCGCCTGCAGGACGTTCCTTTCAGCGACACAGGTGCCACCCTCCTGTGTGACGTCTCCACAGGACAGCCCAGGCCCATCGTCCCGCACAGCTGGAGACGCCCCGTATTTGAAGCTGTGCACGGCCTCTCTCATCCAGGCGGTAAGCCATCCGTGCGCCTGACCTCTGCTAAGTTTGTGTGGGAGGGACTTAAGAGAGACGTGAAAGCGTGGGCCGACTCGTGTGTTGCCTGTCAGCGGGCTAAGATACACCGCCACATTAACGACAAGCTCCCATGGGTCATGCTGGGCCTGCGGACCGCCCCGAAGGAAGACCTACAAGCCTCCTCTGCGGAGCTGGTGTACGGCACGCCGCTGCGAGTCCCAGGCGATTTCATGCCCAATGCAACGCGTCCCTGGTCAGCTGTGGACCAACGAGCCTCCTTGCTGGACGGGGTCAGAGCTTTCACACCCGTCCCTACCGCCCAACACGGCGCGCCGGTGTCCCAGGTGCCCCCAGGTCTGCAGTCAGCGGACTACGTGTTCATCCGTCACGACGCACACCGCCCCCCTCTGCAACCCCCTTATGACGGCCCCTTCCGCGTCCTGGAACGGGGAACTAAGCACCTGGTGGTGGATTTTGGGGGCACGGCCGAGCATGTTTCAGTGGACCGAGTTAAACCCGCACACCTGGACTTGACGCAGCCGTTGGAGTTAGCCCAACCTCCTCGTCGCGGTCGTCCCCCGGCTCCGCCTCCTCCCCCCGTGGAGGCCCGAGCTGCCTCTTCTGCTCCTCAGGCCGACCTCCACAGGCCCGCGTCAATGCCTCCCAGAGACACTCCGGCCCCTGTTATCCGGAGCCGCCGCGGACGGCCTGTTGTCCCCCCGCGCCTGCCTGACTTCGATTACTAGGGCGAATTCTGGGGGGGCTCATGTGGTGGACACGTATTGGGGACAGAATTCAACCCAGGAACTAAGGGTTAAGTCATGGTTGCCCTGGCAGGTTAACGCAGGGTTAAGTTATGGTTGTCCAGCCAGTTTTCTGAGTATTCTTGCCACCTCCGCTCAGTCGAGCTGTGGTTTGGTTGCTCTCTGATTTACCGTGGATTAAAGAAAGTTGCCTACACGGCTAAAGTGTGAACCTACGGTCTTCTCCGTTCCTTCGGCTCTACACAGTATTATTAAGAAATATCACAAGTATTTTAAAATCAGTTCCAAACTGATTTAAAAAAAAAATTTTTTCAACTCAAAATTGTCTGGGAGCCATATGCCATCACCGGAAGAGCCATATATGGCTCGCGAGCCATAGGTTCCCGACCGCTGCCATAAGGCATTGATATACCTGACAGAAATTAACGAACAACAGCAGCTCCATCATGCACCATCATATGACAGTAGACATAAATGTCCTCTTTATTGTTTCCTCTGAAAATGCAACCGTGAACAGTGGTACGCTTTATACTCAAAGCCAACTGTTGTGTATTCTGTGGAGAAATCTGGTGTGTTTGTGTAGCTGCAGTTAAGGGAGCCATGCGCTAAGTCCTCACATGGTTCAGCCTCAACAGGACCATAAAATTGTCAGTGGTTAAACAACACAGGCACATGGGCCACTCATTATGGAGATCTGTCCTAAACTAATGTCTTTAGCTTCTGTCAATGATCCTCCGCTCTCATGGGCCCATCCATTCTGCAAGCTACGATAGTTTTAAACACCACAGGATGGACTGCACCCACAGTCACACACGCGCATGTATGCATGGTGTTAGACAAACATGCATGCACGTCAACACTCATCATTGGTTACCACTCTGTTGCCCTTACACACACGCACACACAAAAGCATGCACTCTGTACACAATAACACAATCACATTACCAGCAGCAATTCTCTTGACATCCACCACCAGTTGGTTGCATTGTTAACATGTTGTCTCACGAGCGAGGAGCAGCAGGTGGAGAATGGGAGCAGACAACAAAGACAACTATCAGAGCAGGGAGCATTGCATTGTGCAGTAGAATGTTGTACTGAGATAATACCAGGGTTGTGTCTTCAAAGGTCAAAAGCATGGAGAGTACATTAATATCGTTGTTTCATAGACATCCAGCCAAGTGCTAGTCATCTTTCAGTTCACCAGTTAGATTTCACAAGTCAGCTATGGACACCAGTGACTCACTTCTCTTAAAAAACATTGAGGCGAATTCAGAGGGCAGCCGGGAACCGAACCCGGGTCGTCCGCACCACGGGCAACTGCGCTAACCACCCATTAGTTGACTGGTTGGCACAGTCGCCCCGGGTTCGCATCCCAGCTGCTCCCTGAATTTGCTACAATATTTTATGTGGAGTATTTTTTTTGTTCAATTTTGGAGAGGATTAGATTATTAGATTAGATTGTTTTATTA
Source organism: Lampris incognitus (assembly GCF_029633865.1). Taxonomy (NCBI): domain Eukaryota; kingdom Metazoa; phylum Chordata; class Actinopteri; order Lampriformes; family Lampridae; genus Lampris; species Lampris incognitus. The sequence goes on along the minus strand of NC_079211.1, from coordinate 136,539,363 downwards.
GCCACACGACCAAGGCTAATAACCGAAGCACAATACATACATGGACAACAACAGAAACTCCCCATATTATCACGAACAATACAGTTACACAATAGCAGAAACAAACATGCATAACAATTAGGTGAATGGTGGTATGCATGCCAATGGTGTGTGAGGAGGGGACTATAGGGAGGAATTCAGAGTCCTGATGGCTAGGGGACAAAAAACTGTTTGTGAAGCGTTTAGTCATAGTGGACAGTGACCTGTAGCACCTCCCTGAGGGAAGGAGCTGGAAGAGGTGATGAGCAGGATGTGAGGGGTCGGCTCTTGGATCTTCTTTGCTCGCTTTACAGGCCGGTGAGTATGTAGAGATTCAACTGAGGGGAGTGGGTTGTCTATGATTTTGGATGGCTTGTTGACAATCCATTGTAGTTTTTTCCGTGTTTGACAGTCCGTGCCGCCGTACCATACTGCAATAGAAGATGTTATAATGGACTCGATATTGGCTGAGTAAACAGCATGAGCAGCTGATGTTTGATCCAGTATTTTTTAAGCTGCCTAAGTAAAGTCATTGTTTAGCTTTTGCAATGATGTGTTCAGTGTTAATTTTCCACTTCAGGTTATTGCTAATGTATGTTCCAAGGAATTTAAAAGAGTCAGAGGTGGTGATGGGGTCTCCGTTCATTTGTATGGGTGTTTTGGGATTTGGCATGAGTTCTTGGGTTTTGGCTGTATTAAGCAGAAGGTTGTTGTTTGTGCACCAAGTGAGAGCTTAGTCTCCTGCAGTGCGGTACTGGGTTTCATCATTGTTGGAGATGAGGCCTACAATGGTTGTGTTGTCTGCATATTTTATTATTTTCACAGAACTATCCATGGATGTAAAGTGGGTGGTGTAAAGTGAGAAGAACCAGGGTGAGAGAACACAGCCCTGAAGAGTACCTATACTGAGGGTAAGAGGGTGTGAGGTTAGATTATTAACCTTCACCCTCTGTGGCCTATTCCACAGGAAGCTCCGAATCCAGTGGCATATGGCTGGGTGGGTCAATGTTCATATCAAGAGTATGGTAAAGAGTTTGAGTGGGTTGCTGGAGTTGAAGGCGGAACTTAACTCCATGAACAGGATGTGTGTGTGTAGGTGTTTGGTGATTCCAGGTGTTGCAGGGCATGGTGCAGTTACCGCTTGTTTCGGGACCGATTGATCCAGCCATGTGTCGGTAAGGCAGAAGGCTGAGCAGTCTCTGTGATCTCTGTCGGTTTGTGTGAATGACAAAATATCATCCATTTTATTTTTGAGGGGTCGCACGTTGGATAAGATCAGTGCCGTTAGTGGGGTCCGACAGGGCCGTCTCCTGTTCTCCGTCTCCCTGTGCTAGGTGTATTTCCCCAGGGTGGCGAGCCAGTGTTGTTTACAACCAGTAGGCTACATCCTCTGAAGTGTTGGCAGATAGCCCCAAAGGCCCCAACTCCTCACGGTTTATTTCCGTAATGACACTTTTCTGACATAAACCATAGACAAAAGTGCACGACACAGCAGCAGAGCAGGAACCGGGGCAAGCCTCCCGGCGGCCATCTGAATAAGCTGCTTTGGACTATGAGGCAAAATAGGAGCTTTAACCTGCATCAAATGATAGCATGTCAGTTATCTTCAACCTGACTTCATTAATTGTACAGGTATGATTTTGCATGCATCTGACATAGGCGTACCTGCAGTCTTTAGAATGAAAATAAATTCAATTCAATTCAACACGATTCAATTCAAGTTTGTACATATATAAAGCAACTTTTTGTCAAACCAACACAAGTTACAACGTGTGATTCAATTTTTAAATAAAGACGTAGCATATCACACGTCGTATATCTACAAGACAAAGTCCAAATCAGTTCCACCAAGTCTCAAGGTAAAGGTGTCCATTGTTAGCTGCATTGAGCAGCGTTATTACACAAAGGCTTTGCACATCACATGGTCAAAGCTCGTCTGTCGCTGCGTCCACTTCAGCATGCCCTCTGTACTGACCATTGGGGGGAAGGACATTTGTCTCTGATGTGATGTGTAACACATTCAGACAAGATGATGCGGTTCCCTTTGCCAAGTTTCTCCTCTTGTAGCACCCACTCAAAAGAAAATAGAAAACAATAAAAAAATCATCGGGAAGCTACAAGCACTGATCATATACTATAATGTTGGCAGCTATTCCTAGAAAGTTGAATCAGTTCATCTGGACACAGAATTTAGCGGGAGAAACGTTTCATTACTCATCCAAGTGACTTGGCGGCTTTCCCCAGCCTTATAACGGTGGGTGCTTATAAACGGCACACACCGTTGCATAACGACTGAAACGGCGATCTAACACAGGTTTCATGCCATGTGCACATTGCCATGCATATTAAACCCATCCTCGGTTTCGATCGTTATGCAACTGTGCTGGTTTCGATCGTTAACACAGTGGTCGTTGTAATTTCTGGCCAATATGGTAGGTAGGGCAGTGTGCTTGCAACAGGGAATTGAGTGGATTGGTCGCTGCCAGCCAACTCCTCTTGCTCGGCTAATGCAGCAGCAGCCTCGGCCTCTCTCCGCTGTATGTCTTGGGTCGTATACTCTGGCTCGAGTAAATACGGTTTCATATCCAAGTCAGCTAAAACACTGTAAAATGTATCTTCGTCCATAAGATCTTCTTCACTCATATTGTGGGATGCCATTTCCGCTGTTGGAAACGTAGCTCATTTGCAATAAAAGCGAAGAGAACAAGAACGTTTTGTCTTTGAGTAGCATCTGGAGCACGCCCCCAGAGGTGGATCCTAGAAATCCAAGCTGAACTTGCCCGTAGTTCTTCCTTGTCACCAACTACGTCACTGACGTATCAAATGACAACACTGGCGTCGGAAGTGCAGATTTTGCAACTACGTCCCAGAGGCACAGAGAACATTGGCAACAACTGCAGACACTTTTTACACTGTACCCCAAATTCAGATAGATAGCGATACGGTTGAAAATTGGCACAGTGGTGCTTTAAAGTAACTTTACTGTATCAAATACACAAAGCTATCGAGAAATGAAAAGAATTAAGGCTGTAATAAGGATTGCATTGACTTGAGCATAAGAATTAAGGCTTATAGTTATTAATTCTTCATCCTTGTTTCTTGTCTTAATGACAAGAATTAAGGCTGTAATAAGTATTGCATTGACCTGAGCATTGACTTACTTTTTGACAGGTCATTTCAATGACCTGTCAAAAAGTAAAAAGAGACAGAGCAAAAACATTATCATATTCAGGCCACTGCTTCTATGTTGCTCTCATCTCTTCACTCTGGACCAGAAATTTGTGCTCCTTAAGACAGCCTTTGAAAATCATGCAATACCCCAGATGGGAATAACTTTAACTCTCGTAGGACTTATTCATTTGTCTTCTCTTCCTCTCAAATTCCATAGAAAATACATCACAGCCTCTCAGAAAATCATCTTTTTCTCTAGGAAGCTATGGATGGTATAGAATTTCAATGAGACCCTTCAATCCAGAAGGTGTATGGTAATGGCGGGAGTCTATTGCTTTTGCTGCTACATGCTCATGTTCAGTCTGACTTACAGTACAGACACAGAGACAATCTCAGCACTTTCACCTGCTTTGATATGTTAGATTGTACAGTGCATTTTGGCATTTGTCAGCCATAGCAACATGTTTGAGTGACACAATGTACAATAGACACGGAGACAAACATCATGGGTGTAAATGCCAAGGAAAAAGGAAGAACACTTCAGACACCATCAGGACTTACCAGAAGGAAATAAAAGAAAACGCTTGGGCCCCTCGAGTATAGAACATGTGTGTCCTTGTGTATGTGATGGAGGCAAGGGTTTAAAGGGATTTAGAAAATGTGATACAGTAGAGTTGTGAAATGCATTATACTTTTGAGAAAGTGTAAAATTAACAAAGGTTAGTTTAGTTATTTATGGTGACATGTTTTGTATTCAACAAGGGATACATCACTTGCCCAAACAGACCTTCAGGATTTATACTGGTTTGTGGTCATTTGGCCGATTTCTTGAAACCTTGACCCTTCGATGTACTGCAAGTGTTATTGGTTAATCCACATGGAAATTAGTAGGATCACCCTCCATATGTAATTTGCTTTTGCCCTTTTTATTCTCAATATAAAGCTCACATTGTGGAGCAGGAAGCATACTTATCACAAAGGAGCATGTGAAGTGCTTTCTTTGTTCTACAACATATATACTGTAAGCACCATTTATGTAACTCTGAAGGTCATCAATTGCTCTTGCTGAATCTGAAATGTGTTGCAATACAAATCTGCGATGTCGCTCTTAGAAATATTTGAAAAGAATATAGTGTTACATTCAGACCCACCGACTATGTGTCTTATAACTCAGGCGTGAGAAGCAAAGAGAACCACCCACATCTAAATACGATCAGAAATGCAAAGAAACTCCTGGTGAACTTCAGATGGCGCAAGGATGCGCTGACACCTGTCACCATCCAAGGAGATGATGTGGAGGTGGTATAGTCCTATAGGGTCCTGGGGAGATGCATATCAACAACAAAGAGGACTGAACCAGGACCAGGATGCACGCAACAGGAATATACAAAATAGACTATCCTTTCCTGGGAGGCACAAATCATTCATTCTTTGTGTGCAACAGCGTGTTCTGTATCTTGTCCCAATCGATAGTGGCAATAACACTCTGTTTTGTATGTGTGGAGATGGCACTGAGGTGAAGGTTGCTAGCAGGATTTGCAAACAGGCTAAAAAGGCCAGCTCTTCTGTAATGCTGTGCCCGGACAGTCTGAAAGCTGTAGCTGAGATGAAGCCCAAACTAACCCCTATGATGAACAATTTCTTATTTTCAGCATGTGGAATTAATATATTTACTCAATGCCTTGAGTCTGTCTCGAGTATACCAAGGCACACTGCGACTGAGCTTTTGTGGAAGTGGCCATATATACTAGGTAGCTTGTACAGTGTCTTCTGCCACAGTGCCTTCCTCAACTGGGAGGGTGCTAATGGTGTATTCTTGGCTGATCCTTATACTATTTTCCCATGCTGTGCAGTAATTCATATCCGACTCCTATCTATAAACACTATCTTCTCCTTTTAGAAATGCACTTGTGTTCTTGTACATAGTCCTATCTTTCTACTGGGACGGAAGAGAGTACTTCATTGGGTTATTTAGAAACAATTGCCCCCTTAGTCATCCTATTATACTGGAGATATATTTGCACTGCTGTGGTTCTGTGCTGCACACTTGTGCTCATACAATATTTCCTTAGATGTGTGTAGCTGTAATAAACATTTGCAAGTGCATTTTTAAAGTACCTACCATGGCACGGACTATCATAGCATTTTAGGGGTGGCTAAAAGTCCTTTTTGCACTGCAGTGTTTATTCATATCCACAACGGTAGTCAAACTCTTGTGCACATGATTGCCTACAGCACAGGCACATTAGCACCTCTGTGAATAGCGACTCTTTCATAATAAAGGTAGCTGGGGATGCGCACCAATACAGCCACTTTAATATGGACATTTGCAGGTAAGATGGAGTTTTGATGGTTCATCTTTATCCTTATTTTCCTCGCCAGTAAAGGTGTATCTTTGTCTCTATTAAGAGCTTTATCTAATAACTATGTGGTTGTATTACCATCTTCACTGCTTTATACTTGTTCATGCTCATTTGAGTGGTGACCAATTTTCCCCACAGTGATCTTATCTGGTCTCTTATCTAATTTTCTACTGCTTCGCACAAAGTCAGTCACTCTGTTGCTCTCTCTGTTTGTCATGCTTTCCCGCTATCTCTGCTGTGCTTTCTATAACACAAACAACACTCAAGCATTTGGACACACACTTACAGACAGATTAGAAAAAAAGAAGAACAAAAACAACACCACAAAAGCACATACACAGAAAAAAAAGCCCATTCTCTCTCTCACACACACACACACACACACACACACACACACACACACACACAGACACACGCACACACACACACACACACACACACACACACACACACACACACACACACACACACACACACACACACACACACACACTTACGTAAATATCTATATCAGCACTCGTTTTAAAGTAAATACCAAAAGCAAATGTGCTATTGAATGGAAAACAGTTGTCCTCCGGTAGGAAAAAAACAAAACAAAACACTGAGACCTTCTGGGAAGTATAACTCCCCAAAGCCTCTTGTTCACAAACAACGGCAACAGTTTTCGAAAACAACAGAAGTATTCAAATGTGTTCAGCCAGCATATATCTGCAAGCTCCATTTTGTTTTAGGTCAGTGGTTCTCACTCTGCAACGTACTGCTGAATCTCACCACATATGTTTAAAAACAGCTGCTATGCTGTTGTTCAGTCACCCTGCTTGGTTCAACCCAATGTGTGATTAATGATGTCAACATGTTTTTCACACGGCACATGTCCTGTAGGAGTTGCTGAACCAACAACGAGGAGTAAATGAGTTATTCATTATTTAGAGTATTGTCCAAGACGGTTCTCTTGTGTTAGTCAAACAACTGAAATTGAATTCAAATAGAGACAATTCGTTTGTGTTCCTGATATATATATATATACACTACCGTTCAAAAGTTTGGGATCACCCAAACAATTTCGTGTTTTCCATGAAAAGTCACACTTATTCACCACCATATGTTGTGAAATGAATAGAAAATAGAGTCAAGACATTGACAAGGTTAGAAATAATGATTTGTATTTGAAATAAGATTTTTTTTACATCAAACTTTGCTTTCGTCAAAGAATCCTCCATTTGCAGCAATTACAGCATTGCAGACCTTTGGCATTCTAGCTGTTAATTTGTTGAGGTAATCTGGAGAAATTGCACCCCACGCTTCCAGAAGCAGCTCCCACAAGTTGGATTGGTTGGATGGGCACTTCTTTGAGCAGATTGAGTTTCTGGAGCATCACATTTGTGGGGTCAATTAAACGCTCAAAATGGCCAGAAAAAGAGAACTTTCATCTGAAACTCGACAGTCTATTCTTGTTCTTAGAAATGAAGGCTATTCCATGCGAGAAATTGCTAAGAAATTGAAGATTTCCTACACCGGTGTGTACTACTCCCTTCAGAGGACAGCACAAACAGGCTCTAACAGGTACTATTTAATGAAGATGCCAGCTGGGGACCTGTGAGGCGTCTGTTTCTCAAACTAGAGACTCTAATGTACTTATCTTCTTGCTCAGTTGTGCAACGCGGCCTCCCACTTCTTTTTCTACTCTGGTTAGAGCCTGTTTGTGCTGTCCTCTGAAGGGAGTAGTACACACCGGTGTAGGAAATCTTCAATTTCTTAGCAATTTCTCGCATGGAATAGCCTTCATTTCTAAGAACAAGAATAGACTGTCGAGTTTCAGATGAAAGTTCTCTTTTTCTGGCCATTTTGAGCGTTTAATTGACCCCACAAATGTGATGCTCCAGAAACTCAATCTGCTCAAAGAAGTGCCCATCCGACCAATCCAACTTGTGGGAGCTGCTTCTGGAAGCGTGGGGTGCAATTTCTCCAGATTACCTCAACAAATTAACAGCTAGAATGCCAAAGGTCTGCAATGCTGTAATTGCTGCAAATGGAGGATTCTTTGACGAAAGCAAAGTTTGATGTAAAAAAATCTTATTTCAAATACAAATCATTATTTCTAACCTTGTCAATGTCTTGACTCTATTTTCTATTCATTTCACAACATATGGTGGTGAATAAGTGTGACTTTTCATGGAAAACACAAAATTGTTTGGGTGATCCCAAACTTTTGAACGGTAGTGTATATATATATATTTTTTTTTTACCTAGAATGTTTGTGTGTGTGCGCGTGCAGGTACACATGCACATACACATGTGAGAACATGTGCATGCCTTCCTCATTTCCTGCATTTTTGCCAGTTGGAAAAAAAATGTGTGCAAAGTAAAAATAAATCATATGAAGATATAACCACCACAAGTGTGCAATTAACAAAGTAAAGATGCAGAACTAAACTATCCCTGCATTTGTTTGTGTGTTTGCTTCAAATACCCTCCACCTCCACCCACACCCCACCCCTGAGGTTCATGGTTTCTATGGATACCAATGTGGGTGGCAGTAGCAGCGAGATAAATCTTACCTGCTCTGGTTGTGGATATACTGAGGGACATACTTTGATTCACAGCAAGCAACATTTTTGTGACCTTGAAAATGCAGAACTCGAGTAGGATGTATTGGATTACAACCAAATTCCATGTTTAATCCATGAGCAGCTTAATTCAATGTCATAACTTTATTCATCATTTCATATTTCACAAAATCTTGTTTTCACTGAACCTCACATTCAACAGGGTAATCAAATTTATATGTAGCATGTTGCATAAACATACAAATTTATTAGTGTGTATTGTTAAATACTGTATCAAATATCCCATAACTTTATATTGTCAGTTTAATCATCTGATATAATATAATATAATATAATATAATATAATATAATATAATATAATATAATATAATATAGAAAAAAATCTCCCTCTCACCCTTTTTCATGTGGTGTGTGTCTTCCTCAAGCTCGGGTTCTCTACCAGAGGTCTGGGAGTTTGAGGGTTCTGCACAGTATCTTAGCTGTTCCTAGGACTGCACTCTTCTGGACAGAGACCTCAGATGTTGTTCCTGGAATCTGCTGGAGCCACTCTCCCAGTTTGGCGGTCACAGCCCCTAGTGTTCCTATTACCACTGGGACTACTGTGGATGTCACCTTCCACATCTGATCTAGTTCTTCCTTCAGCCCTTAGTATTTCTCTAACTTGTCATGCTCTTTCTTCCTGATGTTGCCATCTCTTGGGATTGCTACATCGATCACTAATGCTGTCTTCTGTTCCTTGTCAACCATCACATTGTCTGGTTGGTTAGCCAGCACCTGCTTGTCAGTCTGGAACTTGAAGTCCCACAGGATCTTAGCTCTGCCATTCTCAACCACTTTTGGTGGTGTCTCCCATTTGGACTGTATTCAGTACAGATGTTCCTGTATATTATACCAGCCACTTGGTTATGTCTTTCAGTGTATGCTTCCCCAGCTAGCATTTTACACCCTGCTACAAAGTGCTGGTGTGGTAGAGCCCTGCCTCAACCGATCTGGTGCTGAGTGCCTGTTCTTGTACTGCTGTGATCAGAGTGCCTGGGTTGTCCTTCAGTGTAGCCTTTTCAAGCCACAGTTAGGATTTCTCAATATCAGCCACATCTATCTTTTGATGGTACATCCCATGGAAGAGCTTAGTCTTCCACGATGGTTGTGCTTGGGTGCTCAGGTTGGTCTGTCTGGTCTTAGAGTCTTGAGTGAGTGCTCTATCAACAGTAGCTGATGCTTTGACCCTCTGATGTTGTTCCCAATTCTTTTCTGAGTGTCGCTCATGTATTGACTTGTGTGCCCTTTCAGCTTAGCTGTTACGATGTCTGACAGATTCTCCCATGTTGTGGAAAGGCAGGTTATTGGCCAGTAGTTTGAAGGTGTTGTACCCTTGTTAGGATCCTTCATGATCAGTATTCTCCCTTGTGTTAGCCAGTCAGGGTGAGACCCTGATGTTAGCAGCTGGTTCATCTGTGTTGCCAGGCATTCATGCATTCATGGAGTGCTGTTAAGTTCTTCAGCCAGTCGGTGTGAATCATGTCAGGGCCTGGTACAGTCCAGCTCTTCACGCTTGAGACTCATTGTTGGATGTAAGACACTGCGATGACAACTGGTTCTTGTTCTGGGATACTGATGTAGTCTGCTCTTACATCCACCAGCCACTGGGCATTGGTGTTGTGTGATGCACCCTTACCTCATATATCCTTCCAGTATTGCTCAGTCTCTGTTCTGGGTGGGTCTGATGTTTTTCCCTTGTTACTCGGCAGCTGGTAGTACATGCTGGATGGTTCTTTGAGGAATAGGCCATTTACTCTTTTGGCTTCTATTTCTCTTGTGTATCTCTTCAGCCTGGTGGCCAGAGCTGTAAGCCTTTATCTGGTAGTTTCCAGGGCCTCACTTATGGACATCTTGTTGTACTTCTTCAATCAGGGCCTGTCTTTCATTACATATTTCTGCACCTTGGTTAACTGGCTAACATCTCTCTGTGCTGCTTTGATCTTGGCTTCAAGCCTTCTCTTCCATGGATGATGCTGTCGGTGACTGGTGTTCTTAATCCTAGACCCAAGCATCTCCAGGATCATGACCATGATTCTCATTTGAACCTCAGTAGCATCAGCTGTCATGGCTGGTAGGATTGTTTCAGCTGGTTGGAGTCTGTCCTCATGTATCCTCTGCCTGCTGGGTAACCATTCAGGGTGCTGAATTGTATAGTCATCCTGTTGGAGCCTTTCCATCTTAAGTTGTGACAGAAGCTTCCTTCTATTGGATGTTTGAGCATTGAGCCACTAGCTGCTTCTGAATCATTGCCGAAGTAGGTCTCCTACTGGTCCACAGTTCCCACATGCGCTTCTTATAGCCCCTCTCCTGGTGTCTACTGTTATATTAGCACTTCATCACTTCATCAGTTCCAGGTTCTCAATCCTTGTCCATGAATGTCTCGTTCCAGTAGCCCATTTCCCATCAGGTTGTCCTGGTTCCCCAACACCTGATGCGGCCATTGTTAACGCCGGCTTTCCCACCAGAAATCAGGGGCTCAAACCCCTGTTGGGATGAGTCTCTAGTAAGAGTCTGTGGCTTAGACTCCTAATGCTATACAAGCCAACTACCTCAGATATGAGTGAGAGTAACATGAATAAAGTCATTCTGGCTCAGCTGTTGCCCGGGTTAACGAGATCTATGTCAGGTGTGAGGGAACCACTCTGAAAGTAAGCCTGGGTCAAGGCTGTGTCCATGAAATGTTAAAATTAAAACTTTGTTGTAAGACTAAACCAAATTCATTGTTGGAAAAGTCTTGACCTGTAGAGTAACATTATATCAGTCTGAAGATTGTAAATGGCTCCTGCTTTGAAATACTGACCTCTGAACCTTGACCCCAGTGGAAGGCTTGTCATTCAGCAACAGAGGGGGCACAGACATGGGACCAACTGTTATCGAGAGCTCTTGGCTTCAGCTATCACCAATGGGTATGGTCACCAAGTTGGGGCACTGTCAGATATGGTCAGAATTAATTTTCACCCATTTTACAATTAGATATTTAAAATCTGATCACACAAATGTGTTTCCCACCCCCGTAAACCTCTCAGTGTACTCTCAATTCAATATTTACAACTGCCAATTCTAGGCTATACACTAATTTTCTTTTTTAAAACTATAATTCCCTTGAGCCACTACATGCAGCTTGATACAAATCAGCACCATAGTTGTAGTAACATTGTAAATAGGGTCATAAAAAATATATCTACAGAATATATCAAATATTTACTGCCGCAGAAACACAATTTACCTCCGCATTTAGGTAGTTTATTTGAAAATAAAAAAAACATATATATGATGATGGGCGGAATGGTGGTGCAGCCGCCTCGCAGCAAGAAGGTCCTGGGTTTGAGCCCTGGGGTAGTTCAACCTTGGTGGGCCTTCTCGGGTCGTCCTCTGTGTGGAGTTTGCATGTTCTCCCCGTGTCTGCGTCGGTTTCCTCCGGGGGCTCCTGTTTCCTCCCACAGTCCAAAGACATGTAGGTCAGGTGAATTGGCCATACTAAATTTTCCCTAGGTGTGTGTGTGGGGGGGGGGCTGTGATGACCTGGCGGCCTGTCCAGAGTGTCCCCCCACCTGCCACCCAATGACTGCTGGAATAGGCTCCAGCATCCCAGCAACCCTGAGAGCAGGATAAGTGGTTAAGATAATGGATGGATGGATGGACATATGATGATTTGGGGTTATATTCGATGTCGGAAACCTTTGGCAATGTTGCATTCCAACAGTTTTCTAGCAAGGCCTGAAAGAATTTTCGTAATAAATAACAATCTATAGATCATATACATTCACTGAACGAAGATTATGAATATAAAATGAACATTTCTCAGTAGAAAGTTTATCAAAACACATTTTAATGTTGAAACTATCTTAAAATATTGGGTTTTCTACTGAGAATAAAAGGAATGTTAGCCTTTTTTTCTTCTTTTTGCAGACAGAAACTTGCCAGTCACATGACGTGGACGCAGGCTCCACAGGTTTAGTGGCGAGTTCGATTCCTCTTTGACTGGATCTGGAGTCCTCTTCTATTCCTATCGGTGATCAACCCTGTGAATAGATGATAACGGCCTTCAGCAGGCCCCTTCTAACCAATATATACAGAGTTGATAACCATTGACAACGCCAACTCAATCGAGCGGGTGTCGATTCTGGATGTGACGAAGGAATGGGTCAAAGTTTCGGCAGTAGAGAAGAAGAGTGATGGGCAGAGACGAGCCATATTTTTTTAGGTGGGAAAAAAGGCAGTTCTGGTGATTTGATCAACCGGTGTTCGAAGGAGAGGTTGTTGTTGAATGGGAATCCGAGGTTGCGGATGTGTGGGAAGGGAGCATGATTGAAAATGGTCGATATTAGTCGAGCAATCAACAGTGGATTGCCATTACGAGAGGAAATCGAGTTTTATGAATAACTCGCGTGTAAACTGAAACATCATTGCAGCCGTAAGAGTTATTGGCGGCTTCGTCCACACTAGATAAGATCAAGGGCTAACGTCAAAGGGAAGCAAGGTGTAAGAATTAATTACTGTCAATTAATAAGTCAGCAACTTCTATCAATCATCTTAAGTTAGTTGTCATCTAACATCACCACACTACTAAGTTTGCAAGGCTTCAAATAGAGAAAGTCCCCGTATATAAAGCAAGTCTGAGAATATATACAGTATAAACATTTCACTGTGTGACAAGTTCTGAAAAGCAAAATAAAAATCAAACGAAACTGAATTTCTTAAAATAAAGTATAAAATAGAAATACCCTAAAAATGGTAAAATCACATTTTTATTTGTTTGCTTCTTTTCCAATTCTATCGTTTCGCCGGGCTGAATCCACTCGAATTGCATCAAAATCAAATAAATAATTGCCCCTTAGATTGCCGTTTGGCATTTCCAGAAGCCTTAGAAAAAGGCTCAAATCTCCTTAACTTTGAGGAAAAAGAGGATTTCTTCATCTCAAGCTTTGGTTCCACCAGCAATGTGCTAATTACCCTGCAGCATCCACATTTCTCACTGCTGTTGTCCAAATCAATGGTGGAAAGAAGAAGCACATTTTGGAAGGCTTACGCTCTTCAAAGATGGCCTGTGAATTGGAATGGAAAAATGTCAAGTGTACTGCTTTGCTATAACGAGGATGAAAGTTTTGAAAATCCCTCTTTGCCTAAAAAAAAAAGAGTCTGCCATTGCCTGACACAGCCTCAGCCAAGACAATCTCTTGCATAACCGCTGAATTATTTACATGTTCCAGTGGGGTGCGTATAAGCATCGCTGTTACACGCCTCGCTGGGCGAGTATGGCTACAAACATTTCATGACAGCTATCATGTGTGGCTGGCCGGCCAGCTGATATATTGTCAATAGACTGATTCCTTCCTAGGGGCCAAAGGAACTGGCCTCTACTAGCTTTTGGCCAAGACAGTCGATGGGAAAGGCAAATACTAATGCTGAGCATTTTCCTTCTCGGTGTCTTCATGAATTGAGGTGCTTTGTTTGAGATGAAAAGGTATTCTGCTTGATATTGCTCAATTGCATGAAATAGAAACAATGAGCAGCTGTAACGATTGATTAAATAAATCGGTAATAGTGCAATTATATGCTCTTACAATGCACTTCTAAAGTTTAGAAGTGGTTTTATGCGTGCTCAAAGTTTAGAGTCTAAACTTTAGCAGATACCGTAGACATAATAATAACTGTGTTAGTGATGCAGGGTGGTGTGGGTGGTGGTTTGGAGTCGGGGAAGGGAGACCGAGCAGGGGCTCTGGCGCTAACGGGCTGACTCTGCGATCAATTTATAATCAAGCTAGCATCTATTTCTGTCTGTTGCAGTGAGGCTGGGGACCGAACATCCCCCGAGTTTCGCACCGGTTTCCATTGCTGGAGTTTGGTCGTGTTTATTTGGTGTCCCCTTTCAGTTTATGACTTCATCTGCTGGAGAGTTTTTCTTTCATTTAATAATAAACCAGCTGGGGCACCAAACCCTAAACCGCGCGTGTGTGTGTGTGTGTGTGTGTGTGTGTGTGTGTGTGTGTGTGTGTGTGTGTGTGTGTGTGTGTGTGTGTGTGTGTGTGTGTGTGCGTGTGTGCGTGTGTGTGTGTGGGGGGGTTGAATTGCTGTAACCTCTTCGCAATATCAGACTAGACTATTTATACCAAAATATAAACATGGCCTTCAGGCTTGTAATGCTATTTACAATTATCCAAAAAAAAAATATATATATATATAAGGTGGTTATTAATATTTTCAAGCCACCTATTAATGTTAACGATTGTGTTCTAAGAGCTGATAAGTGCCCAATTACTCATTTATAAATCCCTATTTAGCTACTCATTAAAAAGCATAACCACGTGTTACCTCCGGCTTGGTCCGGCGTCCCTACAGACACAATTGGCCGTGTCTGCGGGTAGGAAGCTGGATGTGGGTATGTGTTTCCTGGTCGTTGCACTAGTGCCTCCTCTGGTCGGTCGGGGCGCCTGTTCGGGGGGGTGGGGGAACTGGGTGGGAATAGTGTGACCTTCCCACGTGCTACGTACCCCTAGTGAAACTCCTCGGGTGAAAAGAAGCAGCTGGCGACTCCACATGTATTGGAGAAGGCATGTGGTAGTCCGCAGCCCTCCTTGGGGTGGAGCAGCGACCAGGGCAGCTCGGAGAGTGGGTTGACTGGCCAGGAATAATTAGGGAGAAAAACGAGGGGGGGGGATAACCAACATAATTAGTAACATCCACAGTTGTTAAGGATAATCAAACCGATGAAAAAATAAATACAGAAATTAACTTGGAAAATCTAATACAGCAAAACGAATCACCTTGGTCTTGGTCCAAGAAACAGTATGCCCTCCAGACAGACAAGTAAAAAAAAATAAAAATAAAATGTCTGTCTGGCAACCCAAAATAGACATCTTTCTTGTCCAGCGTCCCGGGTCCCTGGGGACATCAGAAATGACGTGACGGGACTGGATTGTTAAACAAATCTGGATGCTTGCTTCCATCGTAAATGAGATCCTTTGTTTGGGTTGATGTTCAACAACAAATAAATAAATAAAATATAAAAAAAAAAATCAACACCATTGTCTTGAAATCCCACCCACCTACTATTCTATTTCTTTTCTTTTTTTTTACATCCATCCATCCATTATCCATCTATTTTCTGTGTGTGCTTATCCTGGTGGGGGTCACTTGGAGGTTGCTAGAGCTAATCCCAGCATGCACTGGGCATAAGGCAGAATCAACCCCTGGACAGGGCACCACCTTATTTCCCCCCCTTTTCCTGTTTCAACAAGAATTGTATCGTGGTTGTTTTGTGATGCATCTTTGCCATGATTACACGAACGTGTGTAAGAATTGCATTGACGTGTTATGCTGGCCTGTGTGTGTGACTGTAAGTTCATATAGCGTGCTACACGCAGAGCTCTGCGACAGGTTGACATGGGGCAAGAACGCCACAGATCGTTGCTTGCTGATGTTTCCAAAGCTTTAATTTTATTTACGTAATGAGAATAAAACTCCAGCCATCCATCCATTACCCACGCTGCTTATCCTGCTCTCAGGGTTGCGGGGATGCTGGAGCCTATCCCAGCAGTCATTTGGCGGCGGGCGGCGAGACACCCTGTAGCTACAGGCCGCCACTCCATCACGGGGCCGACACACACATTCACACCTATAGGGACGATATGGCCGATTCACCTGACCTACATGTCTTTGGACTGTGGGAGGAAACCCACACAGACACGGGGAGAACATGTAAACTCCACACAGAGGACGACCCCCCAAGATTGGACTACCCCGGGGCTTGACCCAGGACCTTCTTGCTGTGAGGCGACCGCGCTAACCACTGCGCCACCGTGCCAAGAAGAAAAATGCCTCGGTTAAACTTTGCTTCCCTGCGGTCACAGAAGAAAAATAATATGTCAGTTAAAAAAAAAGAAAAAGAAAATTGAGCGACAAGCTTTTGGCTTCAGGATGTTCTCTTTCCTACCAAACATTTCGGCTTGCATGTCCCCATCATAATCAGCCTGGGTGAGATGCAAGCTGCATTCCCACACATTTTCAATCGTACTTCCTGGTGTGTTTCCATCAGAGATAGAGTGTTTTGTCACTCTCAGCCATTGCTTGTGCAGGTGAAAGCTGGAGAAAATGTAGTGCTTATTTTATCTTCCTTGCACCGGTGCATCCAGACACAGCGCATGATGGTGGCATTTTTCCATAAAGCAATCTTTTTTTTTTTTTTTATCTTTCCTCTTCCTCTTCTGAAACACAACAAAAGGGGGGTAAAAAATTGAAATGGCAATTTCTTTGTCCTACTTGGATGGACATAACACACCCAGTCGCTAAGTTACACGGTAAATACAAGCCTCCGTGCAACCCCACGTGCGCCTGCAAGGCCGGTAGTTGCTGGCGAAATGCAACATGGGAATTGTAGGAATACCAAGAAAGGACGAAAGCGACAGAAAGGAATTTTCTGTACATTCAGTTCAGGTTGAATCATAATCGCAGCCGTATTGCGGTTTCGTTATCTTGTTGTTTGCAGACCATGATAGGCATCAGAAATGAATGGAAATGCACCGCACGTTTTCCTTTAATTCCCACCAACCCGGCAGAGATGCTGAGTATTGACCGAGCAACGCTCGTTTGAGAAAGTAATGTTAATTCCTGATAACTGTGTGGTTTCACGGAGTTCATCTGTAAAAACCTGGGCGCTGCGTTCCCTCCGTAGCATCCTTCCTGTTGGAACTGAACCCTGCTTATTACGGCCTGACCAGTAGTTAAGGCTGAGGTGGTCAGCTTTGTGGATGATTAATACCTCCTCTCTGGGAGGCTCTCGATGTCGGTGCAAGATTAAATTAATCTTTCTAGTTAGCGGGAAAAAACTAGTTACCGATGGGAGTCCTCCATCCTCCCCCTGAATGCTTTTGCACCCTTCCAACATGTCTGCGCGGTGCCTGTGAGTGTATATGAGCCTGTTGTTTTCCTCCAGTGAATCTCTTATGCTCTCTGTTCTGGACTAGAGCGTCTGTTGCCGGGAGCAGTATGGTGATTGGGGGGGTGGGGGTGAGGTTTCTGACGGCATTGCATCCTCCGTGGCACTGACCCAAGCCCTGGCATTGCAGGGGACTCGTGTCCACCTTTTGCTCTGCCTTTGTTCATGACCGCGTCCTCGTCATCTGTGACAGCTCCGGCTACACACCGCCCTCTCTCTGTACTCTCCATCTGTCTGTGTGTGAGTGATGTGGCCGAGTCCTCCTGTTGTGTGTATTGGAGCTCAGTTCCTTTTCCCAGTTCCCTCTCTCTCACCCCAGTGGTGACGTTGCGTGGTGCTGATGGGGCGGAATACTGTTGTGTCTTGACGATGACACTTTACATGCTTCTGCATACGGTGCTATCACGGTTTCCACTTTTTTTGTTGCTTTTTTGCAGTCTCACATGTTTTTTCTTTTTTCTTTTTTTTTTAACTGAGGATGTTTTCCTCATCTAAATCGAGGAAGTAAGAATTCAGGGTGTAATCCATCGTTGTTTAACGTATCTACGGGTTTCTCAGTAGAAATGTTGTGCATTTTAGCAAAAGAAATTACGTAATATAACAGTTAACCCCCCTCCCCCAACCTGCCCACACACACTAACACACATGCACTAGGGCGTCCGGGTAGCGTAGCGGTCTATTCCGTTGTCTACCAACACGGGGGTCGCCGGTTCGAATCCCCATGTTACCTCCGGCTTGGTCGGGCGTCCGTACGGACACAATTGGCTGTGTCTGCGGGTGAGAAGCCAGATGTGGGTTTGTGTCCTGGTCGCTGCACTAGCGACCCCTCTGGTCGGCTGGGGCGCCTGTTCGGGGGGGTAACTGGGGTTGGGCGTGATCCTCTCATGTACTACGTCCCCCTGGCGAAACGCCTCACTGTCAGGTGGAAAGACGTGGCTGACGAAGATGTGGTAGTCTGCACCCCCCCCCCCCCCCCACGGATCAGCAGAGGAGGTGGAGCAGCGACAGGGCCAGCTCAGAAGAGTGTGGTTATTGGCCGGATACAATTGGGGAGAAAAAGGGGGAAAATTTCAAAAAAATAAAAAAGCACATGCACAAATACACCTTTACTGCAAAATATGTGCTATATATACACGCATACAATGCTTTTTGCCTCCAAAATAGAGTTTGAGCAGGCTCTCTGGATGGTAGTGAATATTTTCTAGGGTGCCACTACAAAAGCGGCCTTAAATAGCACCAATAAAAGGCTTTTTAAACAGTCTGCTGAAGCGTGCTGTCGTTTTACCACAAACTATTCCCCCTCAATCCCGTAGAGATTATAAAGATAATTATTTCCTGGCCCCTGCAGTATAGACTAATGATTCTCATATTTAAGAAGCAGTTCCACTGCTTGGTTTACAACTTTTGTTCTCCATCTTTTCAGGCAGGGAGTCACCTTCCTGTCCATGTGCAATAGTCATGAACATGACCACTGACCAATGGCAGCGGAGAATTCTTCATGAGAGTCCTTCATGACTGAAGGACCCTCATGATATTTTTGGTGCGGGTCAATCACATTTCCAAGTGGGCCTCGTCACGAATGAGGCTGGCGAAGATGACCAGACAAGGGCCAACAGCCACTGTATTCAACTTCTTTTTTTTCAAGAATTACTGAGTCAATTTTCAGAGGATTTCCATGTGAAGAGCACGATACACATGCTGCACTTCTTATTTAGCTCTCACAATCCCACAGCATGTGAGAAAAACCTACAGGCTCTTCATATTCACTCACTCCTTAGCATGCAAGAAAACCCCATAATGTGAGCTAAGTAACTTTTTTGGGGGGGGTTCCCCCTTTTTCTCCCCAATTGTATCCGGCTAATTACCCCACTCTCCCAAGCCAGGGAGGGCTGCAGACTACCACATGTCTCCTCCGATATATGAGGAGTCGCCAGCCGCTTCTTTTCACCTGACAGTGAGGAGTTTCACCAGGGGGACGTAGCACGTGGGAGGATCAAGCTATTCCCCCCAGCCCCCCCCCCCCCCCCAACAGACGCCCCAATTGACCAGAGGAGGCGCTAGTGCAACGACTAGGACACGTACCCACATCTGGCTTCCCACCCGCAGACACGGCCAATTGTGTCTGTAGGGACGCCCGACCAAGCCGGAGGCAATACATGAGCAAAGTAACTTTTAGAGGGGATTTAACTTGCGTCAAAAAACTGGGTATGTAATATGTTGACATTTAACCCTTTGTGTCTTAAAAGGAAATAGTTACCCCAAATCACGTTATCAGACACAAAAATAATCACCATTAAAACAAGTTTTTTAGTTAAGAAATACAATTTCCTGAAATTCAGAGTATCCAAGTTACAGAGTTGATGAGACATCTGAGATTATGGACATTAAGCATTAACCGTAGAATTTTGGATTCAAATCCAAAATAATAGTTTAAATATACACAGATAGGGATGGTGAGAGAAAATTAGATTTTGAGATCAAACTCCTGTATATTAATACATACAAGTCCTAAGTCCATCACGTTGCAGGAAAGAGAAAAAACAAAAGGGCACGCAGCCCAAGACACAACATGATTGTGTGCAAAAGGACAATGAGACAATTCAGTAATCACCGAGGAAAGTTTTACGTCACAGTAACACATTGTTGTTACATAATATGGGGGTTTTCATTACCATTCTGCACTCACATCACACCTGCTGTCTGTGGAACTGAAAAAAAAAAGATGGGGGGAAAGAGAACATCTTAAAATAGTGCGGATGCCAGTTAGATCGTGCTGAAGGCTGTGAAACCGCTGACTGACGAGCTGGCTGACTAAAATGCTGATCAAATCAAATCTTTAACTAACTTAATCCAATCAAGAGCCCCACAAAGTAAAAAAAAAACAATTTCTTTAATCACAGAGGATTATGTAGCATTCTGCCTGTACCGTTTAATTAACCAAGGCCTCCGCTCGCTTGTGATTCTAATTGATAACCAAGTCTGCAGATGGGAGTGAGCCTGTGTTTACTCAAGCATCCAAAGATCATCAGGCTAGTGAAGGCGGCGAGGAGGACTCACTCATAACTCACACTGTTTCTTTATAAATCCTGCTGTCTTGTGCAGCTGCAAAGCATATTGATCCTTGCTTGAGAAATATAGTCCTCTCAAGCACATTTGGTTTGGCTGATATATAGCGTCGTAATATAGACAATTAACTTGCAGAGGAAACATTATGGTCGAAATCAAGCTCTTATGATGGCCCGGCCTGCCCTTCGGCGAATTCTCCTTCAATGTGGCCATGTACCGTGTGTGTGCATGCATGTTTGTGTGTGCGCATGTGTGAGGGAGGATTTCCTAAATTGATACTGTGATGTGTGGCATCACACTGGGTTTTAATTTCAGACACCAATCTGAGGGGTAGGGCGATTATATCTGCTGGTCACTATGTCCGGACCTTTTCTGCTACCTGGGGGCTCCAGCTAGTGTATCACATTTGTATCACATTTGCATCACATGTGTGCATCCCTTGTGCACCACAAATGCAATATCGGGTTTTAATTTCAGACACCGGCCTGAGAGATGGGCTGATTTATATCTGTTGGTAGCCATGTCCGGATGGGGTCTCCAGCTAAGTGTAGACAATTTCACCTTAAACGATGGTAGAAATTTAATTCGCAATCCTTTGCACCTGATGTAAAATAGGCAACAAGTATGCATGTCGACACTTAGGGGGCACCACACCAAAAATTAGTCAAGAAAACTGTCTCCTGATTTCCAGATCGTGTATGCTAACAGATCTGTTAGAGAATATAAGTTTAAAATGAAGGCACAAAAAATCTTTGACTTTGTCTGTTAAAATGGTACCCTGCTAAGCCTTCCTTCATGAAAAGCGATGCTTTATTAGAAGTCCATGTGGTGGAGCTAGCCGACGCCGTGCTGAGCGCCAGACAAACGCTGTGCCTTTGAAACACTGTTGTCTGTGTTGTCTGTGTCCTACACTGGCTACTCATCAGGAACTTCAGATATTAGTCTGACTGTGATGCCTCTCTGAAATGAAATCTTTTCCCTGACATGACGGCTATTACATAAAATGTCTCCCAAAGTCTCAGAAAAAACAGATGTATGCCATTTACACAAAGATGACTGTAATCATGGTTTGGCGAAACTATCCCCAAGATGAAAACGCACAACTTCAACAGCAAGCACATGTAAATGTCCTCACTGTGTCTGCTCCTAACAGTGGACTTGGACTCGTATACTCATGGTGTTTTCCAAAAAAAACAAATCAGAAGCAGTCAATGATTTTTATTAAAAACCATCCGTTTTTTAATAACTTTTTTTTTCTCTCATAAAAAAAAAGAAATAGAAAGAAAATATATAGATCTCGGTAATGGTAATATACAGTAGAGCATAAACTCCTAGCCATTTAATACATGTAATGCATTTTGAGAAGGCCAGTTTTGCACATCTTTTAATTTGTCTCTGGTCCTGTTAAGCATGTCTATACTTATCTATTATATCTTATATTTATTATATCATTCTATTATATATATATATATATAAAATATGTACTTCTCTATTAAACATTCAGCACAAAGTCACAAAATAAATAAATAAATTGCTGAGCATAATATTAGCAAGCCAGAGTCGATGTCCTCAGCAGACATATTTTCCCATATCATTTCCAACCCCTGTGCAGGTTTCTGGATCTGGTGGTTCAGGCCATTCTTTCAAAAGGCCGCCAACTTGTTGTTTTGGCCGAGTCCGTCGTGGAGACAGATGGGCAGAGGGGTGTACATTTGCTGATCACTGTTATTACGGCTACACTCTTGGAGCAAACTGTGGAAAATGTTCGCTGGATGCCAATATATCACAGATCCACACTGCAACAAAGTGGAAAAGAAAATAAACTAATGGGTGTCGCTGTGTCATTTTTAAAAAATAACGGAGTAATATGTTGGATCACTCCATATATTCACAACTGCTTTCAGCAAGGAAATACCCCCTGCTGTAATAGCAGTTGTGATATATATATCACAACTGCATCCGCTCTTAATTAGTTGAGCACTTACAACACCATTCTCTAATGGTGCCCTAAGAGCGGTTGTGATATATATATATATATAAAACTTTGTTAAAAGAGTGTAGCTTTTTTCTTTTTTCTGCCATGGGTTTCCATTGTGGTACGAAAGTGATTTCTTTTTCTGGTATATAATGTCTGTGTCTTGCTCGGATATCACTGTGTGTTTTGAGGCAAAATCAAAGGCTTTGGGTAGTAATTCTTTGCTTATGGAGGGGTAGAACTCGCAGCTATCAACATCTGGAATCCCTTTTGTACCACAATGGAAACCAGTGGCAGAGAAAAGGTAATAGCAAATTTGATGTAACCATGGGCAGCTTCAACAGGGCAGTAACGTGTGAACTAATTGGCATATATTTATTATCTCAATTACAAGACCTAGACATCAATGTCGGACTCTATAGGGATGATGGGCAAGCAATTTGTAGCAAAACACCACGAGAGGTCGAGCAAATTAAGAAATCTATATGCAAAATATTCCCAAGTAATGGGCTAAAAAAATCACAATTGAAGCAAACAAAAAACAAACTGACTTTCTGGGCATCTCAATGGACCTTATAGGAATGGAACATACAAGCCATACATTAAGCCCAACAACACGCTGCAGTATGTCAATAGAGAAAGCAACCACCCACCCTCCATCTTGAAGAACATCCCAGAAAGCATTCATAGAAGATTCTCAAAATTATCATCAAGTGAGTCCAGCTTCAATGAAGCTACACCCCCATACCAAGATGCATTACAAAAGAGCGGCTACAATTTTAAGCTCAAGTACAACCCACCATTAAATACTGCCTGCCAGCAAATCAACAAACGTAGCAAAGACAACACATCACTGGTACAAACCCACCCTACAGTAACACAATGGCCACAAACATCGCTAAGCACTTTTTTGAACAAGTGCTTCACCCAAGACCATCAACTGAGGAAGATATTCAATAAGATCACTATCAAAATTAGTTACAGCTGAATGACTGACATTCAACAAATAATATTGTCCCACATCACAAGAATCATGAACAAATCAATGACACCTTTATCACAAACGAACACCCTCAAACGCAACTGCCGTGTGAACGACTCATGCCCCCTCGAAAGAGCTATGGTGATGAAAAATGATAACGGCAAAATAGAGACATATACTGGTCTAACAGAGGGAACATTCAAAAAGAGGTTTAATGCACACGTGTAGCTTTAGAAACAACCATTTAAAGAATGTAACATCTTTAAGCTGTTACGTTTGATTGTTGGCGGCCAGAAACATTAATTATTCAACCACCTGGAAAATCCTCTCAAAGAACAAAGCATATTCAACCCTTAGTAAAATGTACAATCTATGTGTAACTGAATTTTTTTTTATCATTTGCAAGCCAGAAATGCCCACATTGAATAACAGGAATAAATTGGCCAGCAGTTGCAGACATAGATATAAGCACCTATTTTGTAACTATAAATAAATCATGCCAATAGACAAATACCATTAACCTTGTATGCAATCTACCCCCCCCCTTTACCGGTCACATGTTTTTGAATTTTTTAATGTGGGCACCTCCCCCTTCCCCAATGGACGTTGTGCACGTGATGTGCATGACGAGGCAGTTAATATGTTATGCTCTTTCCCATGTAGCTTTATTGACAGCTGATGATTGCTTATGGCATGAAACGGGCTTGTGCTCTCTCGGAGAATTTACTTGATTCACTGGATTATTTTGCTCCTTAGTTGTTGAGCACTTTTCC
The DNA here is from genome assembly GCF_029633865.1 of Lampris incognitus. Taxonomy (NCBI): domain Eukaryota; kingdom Metazoa; phylum Chordata; class Actinopteri; order Lampriformes; family Lampridae; genus Lampris; species Lampris incognitus. The sequence goes on along the minus strand of NC_079211.1, from coordinate 136,515,474 downwards.
TACCATTGAGTGTTTATTTTAATGAAGTTATATATATATATATATACACTACCGTTCAAAAGTTTGGGATCACATTGAAATGTCCATATTTTTGAAGGAAAAGCACTGTACTGTTCAATGAAGATAACTTTAAACTAGTCTTAACTTTAAAGAAATACACTCTATACATTGCTAATGTGGTAAATGACTATTCTAGCTGCAAATGTCTGGTTTTTGGTGCAATATCTACATAGGTGTATAGAGGCCCATTTCAAGCAACTATCACTCCAGTGTTCTAATGGTACAATGTGTTTGCTCATTGGTTCAGAAGGCTAATTGATGATTAGAAAACCCTTGTGCAATCATGTTCACACATCTGAAAACAGTTTAGCTCGTTACAGAAGCTACAAAACTGACCTTCCTTTGAGCAGATTGAGTTTCTGGAGCATCACATTTGTGGGGTCAATTAAACGCTCAAAATGGCCAGAAAAAGAGAACTTTCATCTGAAACTCGACAGTCTATTCTTGTTCTTAGAAATGAAGGCTATTCCATGCGAGAAATTGCTAAGAAATTGAAGATTTCCTACACCGGTGTGTACTACTCCCTTCAGAGGACAGCACAAACAGGCTCTAACCAGAGTAGAAAAAGAAGTGGGAGGCCGCGTTGCACAAATGAGCAAGAAGATAAGTACATTAGAGTCTCTAGTTTGAGAAACAGACGCCGCACAGGTCCCCAACTGGCATCTTCATTAAATAGTACCCGCAAAACACCAGTGTCAACATCTACAGTGAAGAGGCGGCTGCAGGATTCTGGGCTTCAGGACAGAGTGGCAAAGAAAAAGCCATATCTGAGACTGACCAATAAAAGAAAAAGATTAAGATGGGCAAAAGAACACAGACATTGGACAGAGGAAGACTGGAAAAAAGTGTTGTGGACGGATGAATCCAAGTTTGAGGTGTTTGGATCACAAAGAAGAACGTTTGTGAGACGCAGAACAAATGAAAAGATGCTGGAAGAATGCCTGACGCCATCTGTTAAGCATGGTGGAGGTAATGTGATGGTCTGGGGTTGCTTTGGTGCTGGTAAGGTGGGAGATTTGTACAGGGTAAAAGGGATTCTGAATAAGGAAGGCTATCATTCCATTTTGCAACGCCATGCCATACCCAGTGGACAGCGCTTGATTGGAGCCAATTTCATCCTACAACAGGACAATGACCCTAAACACACCTCCAAATTGTGCAAGAACTATTTAGAGCAGAAGCAGGCAGCTGGTATTCTATCGGTAATGGAGTGGCCAGCGCAGTCACCAGATCTGAACCCCATTGAGCTGTTGCGGGAGCAGCTTGACCGTATGGTACGCAAGAAGTGCCCATCCAACCAATCCAACTTGTGGGAGCTGCTTCTGGAAGCGTGGGGTGCAATTTCTCCAGATTACCTCAACAAATTAACAGCTAGAATGCCAAAGGTCTGCAATGCTGTAATTGCTGCAAATGGAGGATTCTTTGACGAAAGCAAAGTTTGATGTAAAAAAAATCTTATTTCAAATACAAATCATTATTTCTAACCTTGTCAGTGTCTTGACTCTATTTTCTATTCATTTCACAACATATGGTGGTGAATAAGTGTGACTTTTCATGGAAAACACAAAATTGTTTGGGTGATCCCAAACTTTTGAACGGTAGTGTATATATATACATTTTTTTCTGGAAACCATCAATGGTGTAGATAAAAGTGCTCAAAAATGAGGAGCGGAATATCAAGATAGATGTGGGGAAAAAAAACTTTAATGCATTTCAGCACAAACTTGTTTCGTGTGTCACGCACTCATCAGCTGTCAGTGTGATAGGATCTGGGATGTTCTATCGCATTGGCAGCTGATGAGTGTGTGACGCACGAAACAAGCTTGTCCTGAAATGCATTAAAGTTTTTTTTTTCGCTATATCTATCTTAACATACATATAGTCTAATCTAAAGTGTCAAGATGTATGAATCAGCATCGAACAATCAAAGCTTTATCAAAAGCTTTTCTCTTAGTGCATTTATAATATACAACAGCCACTGTATCTACTGCAACAGAAGTATGTTAAGGAAAATTTAAAAGCACCAGCTGATGCCAGTGGTATCAATGGCCTGGGACTTCCAGGCAAGAGAACAGAGGAATAGTGAAGTCTGCTGGGGCAACATAACTCGGCTTCTAGAGGAAAGGAAAGGAACACACAATACAATATTCTCTTTGGAATTAATTCAGTGACTCTGCTCCAAGAGCATCTAATTTGGTGTTGCTTTCCTCCCTTACAGTCTCAATCAACCACTCGCTTTCTCCATCCCTCCCGCTCTCGTCATCCATCTCCTGCACTAGGCCCCTGTATCCATCCTGTGTTGTACCCTCCCCGTCTCTTTCTTTTCCTCGTCTCTTATTCCTCTCGTTCTCTGCCTGAGGCCCTTTGTTAGACTGTCTTTGGTGGTGAGTGCCGAGAGAAAGAGGGATGCCGTGAACATGATTCAAGAAGTCTGATTGGGAGGGAGAGCACAAGTACCCGGAGACTTGGAGGATGAAAATGGAGCGAGTGAATGTGAAGAGCCTCTTACCCCTCTCTGACAAAAAGAGGGAAGAAAAGACAGAGTAAGAGATACTAAAAGAGAGGGTGGGAAGGGGAGAGATAATATTGAGAAAAAGAGAGAGAAGAGAGGGGGAGAAGTGGGCATCCTTATCTTCTCCAAAGTAGTAAACCTAATTGATAATGTGGCTATGTCATGGTATGGATTGCATTGAGGGCATATTCGCTTATAATGCCTCATGTCACCTGGTGCAAATTCAGTCTGAAGATTATCTTCCCATTAAAGGGAAAATTCACCAATTTTCAACCTTATCTCTTTCTATCTGCGACAGCGATAGCACATGAAAAACACCTGATGTGTCATGACATCAGTTGGCGGACGGACAAACTACAGCGTAGCAGGCTTTCTAATACTCTAATCTATTCTTTTTTCCTCCTTTTTTCTCCCCAATTGCACCTGTCCAATTACCCCACTCTTCCAAGCCTTCGTGGTCGCTGCTCCACCCCCTCTGCCAATCCGGGGAGGGCTGCACACTACCACATGCCTCCTTCAATACATGTGGAGTCACCAGCCGCTTCTTTTCACCTGACAGTGAGGAGTTTTGCCAGGGGGACGTAGCGTGTGGGAGGATCACGCTATTCCCCCCAGTCCCCCCCCACCGAACAGGCGCCCTGACCAACCAGAGGAGGTGCTAGTGCAGCAACCGGGACAAACCCGCATTCGTTTTCCCAACCGCAGACATACATGGTCAATTGTGTCTGTAGGGACGCCCGACCAAGCCAGAGGTAACACGGGGATTTGAATGAACAAACCCTGTGTTGGCAGGCAACGGAATAGACCGCCATGCTATCCGGATGCCCCAACTCTAATCTACTCTAAAGATGCGGTTCAGAGAGCACATCCTCATCCTCTCAGCTAAAATATGTTTTCGATGGTGGAAATGATGCCCCACAACACTAGTGCAGAGGACTTTATGGATGACGATGATAGAGGCTAGTGTGCAGCATTGCATTCTGGTACGTGTAGGAGCTGTGGGAAAGACTCTTTGTGAGGGACAACACAGATTTCCATTCATCTATCCATTATCCAAGCCGCTTATCCTGCTCTCAGGGTCGCGGGGATGCTGGAGCCTATCCCAGCAGTCATTGGGCGGCAGGCGAGGAGACACCCTGGACAGGCTGCCAGGCCATCACAGGGCAACAACACCGATTTCTCCACCAATATAGTACGCAGTGAGGACTTTATTGTTTCAATCGACTACATTACTCATCATTACTGATCGCACATACACAAAACCATCGGTGAAATTTGCTTTTAAGTTTCATTTTCTCTTTCTCTCTCTCTTGCTATAAGGAAGTGAGGAAAGAAAAAAAGACATGCCCTACAAGGTGTGGATTATTACAGGCACCAAAAGAGCAGACAGCCCTTTCCAGCGCTCTCAGAAATGACAACAGTGTTCATTTTAGTAGATGAAATGGAAACAGTAGTAAATGAGTCAAATATGAGAAGGTCACTGTGTTTTTCCAGCCCGTTGCTCATCCTAAATAGGTCCCTTTGGTCTAAATGAGGATGGATGGTGAGCTGAAGAGGATTCACCATTTTGAGTTTGAGCTGAGGCTCTAACCGAGCCCATGCAGGACCAGGTCAAAGGAAATGAAATAATATAATAACAATAATAAAACTTTAATTATATAGCACTTTTCTAAACAAGGTTACAGAGTGCTTCACAAAACCGGAAAAAAATTGTTAAAAATAGCACACATACGAAAAAAGGAGCAGAACTCAAGGAAAGACTAGCTGCGAGGTTTAGGTATACCGGTCCCAAGGATTTGCTCTTCAAAATAGACTTCCTTCAGTGAAGTCTGGGAGGAAAGAGTGGGGACAGTACTTACTATACGAATTTTCCAGCAAACCTGGGTGATTACCCTTCCCGCTGGCAGACAGACAGCTTTAGGTTGTCCGTCGTGTCCGATGATGACAATCCTGCCTCTGTCACTTGTGAGTCTTCTTATGGCTGTAAAGCCCAATCCATGATCCACAATGTCTGCCGCAGACAGAACAGGTGAAATCACTGACTGGGGGTGTAGGTGTGGTACTGGCTTCATGTCTCTTCAGATGTCTTCTGGTCCGTCGATCACCGCGGTCCTTCTCGAGGTTTTGCACCCCTTGTTGACAGAGCTGCCGCCAGATGGAGCATTGGGCGGTAGTGTCTTCTAGCTGGCTTGGGTTCAGGCCACACTTTTTTTATGATGGTCTTCAGCTGGTCTTTGTACCGTTTTTTCTGGCCCCCTGCCAAGCGATGGCCAAGATGTAGCTGGCCATACAGCACTTTACGTGGTAAGCGCTCCTTTGGCATCCTGATGACGTGACCGAGCCATCGAAGTTGGTGCTGGGTGACGGTAGCTTCCATGCTGATGCAGTTGGTCTTGCGGAGTATTTCAGTATGGGGCACTCGTTCACGCCAGGTTATCCTCAGGATGCATTGTAGGCATCTGATGTGGAAGGCCTCAAGCATCCTGAGGTGGTGGCTGTACAGGGTCCACGCCTCACAGCTGTAGAGGAGAGTCATGATGACAACTGCCAAGTAGACAGATATTTTGGTGTGGAGGTTGAGGTCTTTGTTTTGAAAGACCCTTCTCCTAAGTCTGCCAAAAGAGGATGACGCTTGTTTAATCCGGTTTTGTATCTCCCTGTCGATGCTGCAGTCGTCAGAGAGGAAGCTGCCCTGGTATTTGAAGGATTCCACTGTTGCAAGTGGTTTGTCGGAGATGTTGAAGGTTGGTGAATGAGATGGAGGAGTAGATGCCCACTGGCATACTACTTCATCCCCGCCATCCCCGCCAGCATCCCCGCCATCCTGAGAGCAGGATAAGCAGTTCAGATTATGGATATATATATACTTTTCCTACCATTAAGTGTTTCTTTTAACAAAGGTGTATATATATATATATATATATATATATAATCCAGTGAGTCAAATACATTCTTTATGAGACAGTACAAGCCTGTTTCATGCCATAAGCAATCATCAGCTGTCAATATCTATCTATCCTATCTATCTATATATCCCCCAGTAATTGTACTCAATATTTAAAGCAAATAAACGAGTCCAAAAATAAATCTACTCGGGCAGCAAAGGCTGGAGCACTGAAACAATAGGAGGAGCTGTGATCATTGAGACAACAGTGTCTCATTAAGGGGACAGCAGACTTTACTGTGGCCATTCAGGGTGATTTATTGTTTGCCCTGAAATAAGTGCGCACAATTATCAATTAGGTCTCTATCTACTTTAAACCAAGAAACACTTGATATATCGGGGTGCTGGATGATGACATCATCTTACACTAAGCTATGCCCCGTTCCTCCTCCGTTTCAAGCACATCCTTAATGCCAAAACGTGACTTTACTCAAGCAGAGGAACAAAAACGTCATTATCCTGACACTGCAAGTAACTGACATGTAAATGTGTCCAAAAGTGTTGTGTAAGAAAAAAAAACATAAAATCATGAAAACAAGTGCATTGGAAGCAAGTCCAAAACAGCCCAAAATTAGATTTGAAACCAACATTACAGCTCTGCATATTACATACTCATTAAACATTGTGTCCCAAGGCACCACTGAATACGAGTTAATAGCAGAGAACATGCTACTGTCAAAGAATATTGTGCACCAGTCATAAAAGGAACTGGCTGCATCTACACAATATACAGAATAAATCATTTCTACAAATAAAAAAAAAGTGCAGGTTCTGTAACATTATTGTACAAGGTCCACTCATCAACGTTATTTTCCTCTGGCCAGGTTTTCAGTGGTATCAGTGTAACTGCAAGCAAATCACCAAATCACTCTCCAGCAATTCTCAAAATAGTTCTAAATGCATGTACATGATTATTTTTTATTTAACGAACATCTCTATCTTGTTTGATAAACCATTACTGATTATCCATCCATCCATCCATCCATCCATCCATCCATCCGTTATCGGAACCGCTTATCCTGCTCTCAGGGTCGTGGGGATGCTGGAGCCTATTCCAGCAGTCATTGGGTGGCAGGCGGGGGGACAGACCACCAGGCCATCACAGGGCTGACACACACACACACCCATTCATACCTAGGGACAGTTTAGTATGGCCGACTCACCTGACTTGCATGTCTTTGGACTGTGGAAGGAAACCAGAGCCCCCAGAGGAAACCCACGCAGACACGGGGGAACATGCAAACTCCACACAGAGGACAACCTGGGATGACCCACCAAGGTCGGACTGCCCCGGGGCTCGAACCCAGGACCTTCTTGCTGCGAGGTGACCACTGCACCACTGCACCACTGTACCACCCCCATTATTGATTATTCACATAAAAAAATCTAAAACAAACATCAAAAAAAAAAGAAAAGACATGCATGTTAGGGTTAATACTCCTGTCTGTGCCCCTGACCGAGGCTTGGCAAGATGAGCCGGAGTTGGTCCCCGGGTGCTGCACGGCAGCTGTCCACTGCTCCTAGCTACACAGCTAGGATGGGTTAAATGCAGAGCATAATTTCCCTACGGGGATCAATAAAGTATCTCAAAACAAACAAACAAACAAACAAACAAACAGACAAATTGTATCCCTGGATCCATTATCATACATGCAGCCAATTCCAGTGTACTTAACCCCCAATCCAGGCCAAACATGTTTTTAGTCATGCATGAGATGTGCAAGAGTCAGAGCAGGGGCAATTTCATTGTCATCAGGGAAATAATCTAGACCAGCCACAATAGTGGTACATAAAACAAACATGACATGAGAATGCAACATGCTTCATTTTGCAATGTTCCACTATTTCATGCTTCACGCTAATAATGATAATAATAATAATAATAATATCAATTTACCTTTATCCACATCTGTTCTGAGTTTATATAACAGCTGAAGATTTTCAAATTCTAATCCTAAAGTCACAACGCTATACCCGAGGTAATTTAGCGATTCGCTATAGAATTTTAAAAAAGCAAAGATATGCTGCACAGATAAGGTTTATTGGGCGATACCATTGACAGTAAATAAATAAATAGATACTCTGTCTTTCATAGTCTCTCTTTCATAGTAGTGCAATCACTTTTGTACTGCAAGTACTATGAAAGTCTCTCTTTCATAGTAGTGCAATCAATAACAAATTACAACCTATTGTAGTCCAACAGCAGTTTTGGTTTAGTGAGCCACCTAAAAATGATGTAATTTATATCAAAATACATCAAAATGCAATTATCTGCCATAATCCATCTCAGCGTAAGTGGTCATTTTAACCAAAACATCCTACCATTTGGTTGACAAGATTTATTTCTCCAGTAGTATGCATTCAACAGAAATAGGGTTTTTTTTTTCTTTTTCACATGTTGGACATAATTTGTCAAACAGTTAAAGACGGAGTACACCGAGTCGCTCTGAAAATGAGGAATACATAATGCTGTTACGAGATGTGGGTGAACGTTTGTTGTTATGAAACTTCTCAGGGGAAATTTTGATTTCATAGTATTTCAGCTTTTACTACCCTTTTCAGGTAGATGCTACTTAATAAGAGAATAGAAATGAGGAGTATAGAATGAAATATAGTGTACATAATGTTGGAATCTTTTTTTAAAATCCCAAACTTCAAAAAGAAACACTCACGAAAACCCTTAAGCTATCTTTTCAACCAAAAAAACTGGACAAACCTTAAAAATAGTATATTAAAGTCGCCACTATCAGCACCATAGAGTATGTAACCCTACAAAAAAAAAAGAATCGGTTCAATATGCTACGTTTATCCGAAGCCTTAAGGCTATTCCACAGTGAAAAGTTAACATGCAAAAAGCTCACTTGAGTCAACAATTGCCCACTTGGCACGTGATCTAAAAGAAAATGGGACTCATCAGATCAGGCGACCTTCTTCCACTGCTCCAAGGTCCAGTTCTGATACTCGCATGCCCATTGTAAGCTCTTTTGATGGTGGACAGGGGTCATCATGGGCACTCTGACTGGTCTGTAACTATGCAGCCCCATATGCAACAGGGTGCAATGTGCCATGTGTCATGACACATTCCTCATGTAACCATCATTAAACATTTCCGAGACTTGTGCCACAGTAGACCTACTGCTGCTTTGGACCAGATGGGATAGCCCTCATTGCTCTTGCGCATCAATGAGCCTTGGGCACCCAACACCCTGTCACATGTTTGTGGATTGTCCCTCCTCAGACCACTGTCAGTAGGTGCCCAACACTGCTGACTGGAAGCATCTCACAAGCCTTGCTGTTACCACAACAAGCTCCTATGTTTTACTGACATTCAGGGAGGGGCTATTGGCCTGGCAGAGCTGTGACAGATCCTTCACCACTTCCAAGTAGGCCGTGTCATCTTAGAGATGAGGCCCACCACTACTGTGTTGTCAGCAAACTTTTTTTTTACCCCCCACCCCTTTTTCTCCCTAATTGTATCCTGCCAATTACCCCACTCTTCCGAGCCTTCACGGTCACTGCTCCACCCCCTCTGCTGATCCAGGGAGGGTTGCAGACTACCCCATGCCTCCTTCGGTACATGTGGAATCACCAGCTGCTTAATTTCACCTGATAGTGAGGAGTTTTAACAGGGGGACGTAGTGCATGGGAGGATCACACTATTCCCCCCAGTTCCCCCTCTCCCCCGAACAGGCGCCCAACCAGAAGAGGTGCTAGTGCGGCGACTAGGACACATACCCACATTCATCTTCCCACCTGGAGATATGGCCAATTAAGTCCGTAGGGACGCCTGACCAATCTGGAGGCAACACGGGGATTGGAACCAGGATCCCCGTGTTGGTAGGCAACAGAATAGACTGCTACGCTACCCGGACGCACCCTATTGTCAGCAAACTTATCGATGGTGTTGGAGCTGCTTGTGGCCACACAGTCATGTGTGTACAAAGAGTAGAGCTGGGGACTTGGGGCTCAACCTTGGGGGGGGGGGCACTCTAAGCAACTGGTGTCTGTCGGTCAGAAAGTCAAGGACCCAACTGCATAGGGAGGTGTTTAGGCCAAGTTCTCTGAGCTTGGTGGCCAGTCTGGGGGGCACTATGGTATTGAAGGCTCAAATATATGAGAAATTAGGCTCCTCCCTCATTTCATTTTTAACATGTGCCTGCACATTGTTTTTAATGACAATAAATTGAATTGAATTGAATATAGTCAATGAATAACATTCAATCCCTGCTGTTGTCAAGGTGGGATAGGGTGATGGGTAGTACATGGGAGATGGTATCCTCAGTGGATCGGTTAGGGTGGTAAGTAAACTGTAGGGGGGTCCAAAGCACTTGGATGAGGGGAACAGATGTAGTCCTTAATAATCATCTCAAAACACTTCATGACCAGAGAAGTGGGAGCTACACAACAGTAGCCATTGAGGTCAATTGGATTGGTTTTCTTTGATAGTGTTACAATAGTGGATCTCTTGAAACATGTGGGTTCTACAGACTGGCCAGGGAGAGATTGAAAACTGTGGTGAATACAGGGGCTAGCAGATCGGCACAGGATTTAAGAACTCGTCCGGGGATGCCGTCTAGACCCAACACCTTTCTGATGTTTGCTCACCATCTCAGAGCCCTCCTCATGTCATACTCTGAGATGGTCGGTGTTCGTGCCTCTCTGGGATTGGAACACAGTTACTCTACTGTGTTAGCCTGAGGTCTAATGCTTGTGTTGTTAGCCTCGTAGTGCACAAAGAAAGAGTTCAATTCCCCTGCCAGAGAAGTATCGGCATTCACCGTGGTAGTAGAGCTGCCTTTGTAGTCTGTAATAGTCCGTAATACCTGCACATGCATCTGGCGTCAGAAAGCTGGAACTGAGACTTCAATTTTGTTCCTGTACTACTGCTTCACATCTTTCACAGCTCGTCTTAGTACTCTACTCTTAGTACCCTACAGCTTTGTACTCGACCATCTGCCTCAACACAAGTGACAATATGGGAATTGCCTCCTCTGACATCCTTGATGCATCTCCTGGGGTGGAGAGTCTCCAGTCAGCCTCTCTCCCTCAGTGACAGAATGGCTGGGAGCAGATATGCTCACCATCCCTGAATGTGAAGGCTGCTGGTCACCTACGCTGTCTTGCATCTTCTGAGCAGGATTTTCTCCCTGCAAACCTGGACCAACAGAGGCAGGAGAGCCTCTTTGATCGCCATTCACTGCCGCATCATCTGGTCTGGTCGCTGGCACTCCCAGTCTCATGACCGGCACCATTACTTCTCTTTCTCTTGGCCTTCGAGTATGGTGCTTGCTGATGGACCCACTCTGCATTTCCATTTTCTTCAGATTGTGTGGAATCTGCCAGATGCCTCTCCATACCAACTTGGTGGTGGCTTCTGGTACAGGGGAAAGGAAATGTTTGAGTTGTTGAAATGCACAACCACCCCAGACCCCCCCACCCACCGCCCCACCCAGCTAGCACTACTTGATACAGGACTTCTGTAATACTTTCTATGATCTTATAAGGGCCCTTAAACCTTCTTTGCAGTGTCAGACACATACCCGTTTCCCTAGCCTTACACTGGAGCCATACCAGTTCCCCCTCTGAGTAGTACTGAAAATGAGACGTAATGTCAAAGGCTTCTTTTTGCCGACAGGAGGCCCTTGCCTGATGGCCTTTTACAGCATCCACCACTGTGGACAATATAATAATTAACATACACACATATTCTGTAAGAGTGGAGAACCTCTCCCCCTCACCAAGCTTTAAAATGAGACGTAATGTCAAAGGCTTCTTTTTGCCGACAGGAGGCCCTTGCCTGATGGCCTTTTACAGCATCTACCACTGTGGACAATATAATAATTAACATACACACATATTCTGTAAGAGTGGAGAACCTCTCCCCCTCACCAAGCTTTAACATAATGTCCACTGGAAGAACTATCCCCTGCCCAAAAACAACTTGATATGGTGTAAATTCAGTACTTGAATGAATACTAGTCCTGTAGGCCGTTGTCACATAAGGCAACAAAGTGTCCCAGTTGGACTGATTCTCCTCTACAAAGAGGGACAACATAGGCAACAATGTTCTGTTAAACCTTTCAATTATTCCATCAGACTAGGAATGATAGGGTGAAATCCGAGTCTTATAAATATTTAACAACTGGCACACTTCTTTAAACAGGCTTGATTCAAAATTTCAACCTTGATCTGTGTGGCTAGTACAAGGAGCTCCAAATCGTTTGAGTTGTTTGAGCTTCCTGATTGGGAAGGGGAAATGCCTCAGTCCACATAGAAAAGTAATCCCCAATGACTAATATGCATTTGTTTTGCTCTGGGGTTCAGGCAGCAGCCCTATATCTGAAGCTACATGCTCATGGGGCCTACATGTTACAGTAGATTGAAGTGACACACACAATTGTGGGGGCCACAATCCACACACTCCTGGTACCAACGTTAAACATCCCCAAACCACCCTGGCCAGTAGAAATGGTCCTTAAAAATCCTTTCCAGTCATGTTTTAGGAAACATAAAATGCTCTGTTTAATATAATAAATTGTCTGATGTATTTTTTTCTGCCAAATAAGTTCTATTATCTTGGTAAAATCCTTAAAATCACATGGGGTCGGCATGGCTTAGGAGGTGGAGTGGGTTGCCTTGTAATGAGAAGATTCGTGGTTTGATCCCCGGCTGTTCCCGAGAGTGTATCAAAGTGTCCGTGAGCAAGACACTGAACCCCTAACTGTTCCTGATGAGCAGGTTGGTGCCTTGCATGGCAGCCTCCACCATCAGTGTATGAATGTGTGCGTGTGTGTGTGAATGGGTGAATGTAAGGCATACATTGTAAAGCACTTTGAGTGGTCGATAGACTAGAAAAGCAATATATAAATGCAATCCATTTACTATTTACATCTACTCCTTCTCCCTTATTAGAAAAATCCAGAATCTATGAATATGCAAATTATCCCTGCCCTTAATTCAAATCCCCCCCATCACCACCACCACCACCACCACCACCACCACTCAGCAAGTGGTAATACAGGGGTAATTCTGCCATACATGTCCGAACCGGAAACTGATGATGAAGAAGAAGAAGAAGAAGAAGAAGAAGAAGAAGAAGAAGAAGAAGAAGAAGAAGAAGAAGAAGAAGAAGAAGAAGAAGAAGAAGAAGAAGAAGAAGAAGAAGAGCAAATTGAACAGGGTCATGTACAAGTGCACATATAAGAATAGTAATGTATTTTATTTATTGCTCTAAAACGTTAGAAACACAACAGTAATAGATAACATGAGCCTTCGGCTTCACTGCGTTATCCATCAGTTAATAATGTGTTGCTAATGTTGGATAAATGGTCCCGCTCGCCATCTCTGACAAGTTATCTACCTTGTAAAGATAATCACTCAGATGTGCCATTGGGAAGAAACGCTTTGAACACCATGGAAAGTCTCTGTCACGCCCTCCACGTCCACCTAGCCTGCAGCCAGTCTCTCTCTCTCCTGACCTACATTCACCTCGCTGGCTCAGCCATACACCTGCTTTCTATCAAGCTCATCAATCCCAGCAGCATAAGAAACCCAGCTCTTCAACCAGTGATCACTAGGTCATTGTGCTGCTCTAGAAATCTTTCAGAGTATTTTCCCAGTGTTGTTACCTCTAATTGCCTTTTCTTTGTGTATTGTGTATTGTCACTGCCCGGTTCATCTGCCTGCCTGCCTGGTTACCTAGCTAGATAGTTCTCAAGCTCGGCGCAGTCCAGCCGCACTCGCTCCTTTATCCGGCGGGGCCTGGCTTTACTATCCACCTCTGCCTCTACGCCATCACCTCTCCGCCACCTGCCATCCTCAATAAATCCTTTTTCCTCACTCATCTTCATCAGTTGTCTGTGTCTTGCAATTGGGTTCACTAGCCTCGCCTCTAACAGCCTCTGGAGAAAGAGAAAGGAAAAATAAACTTACTGGTTGACCAACACGTTGGCTTGTACTCGCTGTCCCCAGGATAAATGGATGGCAAAGTGTCATGTTTCAGCATACGTTTTGTGGCAAACTCCATCTGTTTTCTTTTTCTTTCTTTTTTTTGGATACATTTTCAAAACGGTGCTCTTGACAACAGTTACTGCAAACCCAGGTTTTCTCTGGAAGTTTGGCTTGGACCTTATGATTTTTCCAAATAAACTGCACCCATTGCTCTCAGATTTTCTGATAAATGAAGGCTCGCTGTCTCTCCTTTTGCAAATTTACAGCCGAACACAAAACACGTCTCGGCCATTGTTCTGAAAGCAGTGAAACTTATACCTGGCAAAATTACAATAAGTAGCTACATTGCTTCTCCTCTGGCTCGCATCGCCGAAGTGGGTGCACATAATGTGTAAATCACCACCTGTGTTGATTTGTGCTTCTCATAACATCAATGAATGGACAGACAATGACGGGATTGAAAGATGATTTTAGTGAAGTCTCACAGGATATATTTACACATGGCAGGTGGCTTCCTGACAACGTATGTGCCTGATGACCTCGATGGCTACCATATCCTCCTAACAGCAGGGGGCATAGTTAGACTAGAGCCCAGTCAGCTTGTGGACATTACATTACTCTTTTCTTTTCTTTTTTTTTGAACAATAACTCAGTTTCAATTTCCAAAGTGCTACTGAAGCACTTTCCTTTCAAACATCCTCAAATATCCATAATAAAAAATAAAAACCCACAATGGCCTTAACTTATTCCTTACTTGCAATAAATGCATTTGTTGTAGTCGTTCGTGAAACAACAACTGAGGTCAATTTCTATAGTGCAACCAAAACAGTCATTTACTTTGTGCTGAACCTAGCTTGTATAGAACAGTCCATGGAACAATACCCTTTGTTTGTAAGCAGTCTGAAATGACAACATTGTCATTCCATGAGATAGAATAATCTCTCAATCCATCTTCTCCTTCTTTCAGCTTTTTCCCTGTTTTTCAGGGGTCGCCACAGGGGATTTTGAAGCTTTGCAGCCCTGTGAGGGCACAGCACCAATGCTGGCCGTTCTTAATGTGGGCCTCGACTGATCTGGTATGGTCTTGTCAATCCGCATACTGATTTGGCAAAATGTTAAATCGGAGGCCCTTCCTGACACAACCACTAACCCTATGGATGGGGGCACCGGTAAAGCACTGGATGCCATCCCAGTATTCACATAGACTTGCGTCCATGCCTGTCGCCATAATAATCTCTCAGTCCATAACGGTCCATACTGGTTTGTGAGACTACTCATACTCACAGAGGTAGAGAGGAGGACGTCTTGGAGGTGGTGTGTTGACAACAGTCTCGTCGCCATCGTCATCTGGCTCTGGTGGAATGCTCTGGAGCTCAGTAGATATTTTCTTGAAAAAAGATGAGTTCCTTGTGATGGAGTGTCCATCCTTTGTTGCTGTGACCATCGAGCCTTTGTCTTGGACACAGTGTATGATTCACTCTTGCTGGGTGTGGTGAGCTTGTTGTGCTTAGGCTGGCAGTGGGGTTTGAGTACTTGGTGTTGTGTGACAACTTGTGTTGGCGTAAGCTTTCATCTTTAACTTTAGCTTCTCAATCTTTTGCTCGGATTCTATGATTTGAGCTGTTGGAAGCGGCATAGTTGACTGTGGGAATCTTTGTGTAGCTCTTCCATTGGAACAGAAGCTCCGCTGGTGAAGCATCTGTGGTGCTGTGTGGTGTGGAACGATACTCTCGAAGGAAGATGTTGAGATGCTGCTTCCATGGTATGCCTTGTGTTCCTGCAACACGGATGGTCTTGCTTTGTGTGAGCATAAAATGTTCTGCAGTGGTGTTAGCCTGGGACCACTGGGGTGTGATTTTGCAGTGGTGAAACCTAAGGTAGGTTGTGAACTGGGCAAACTGGTCATCATTAAACAGAGGGCCATTGTCTGTTTTGAGTACTCCGGGGATCCCAAACATGGAGAATACTTTGTCTATAACTGGTATGACTGTGTTAGCGGAAGTTGACTTAACAGCCTCAACTACTGCATACTGTGTGTATTCATCCACAATGACAAGTAGATACTCTCCAGTGGGGAGAGGTCCATATAAGTCTGCGCTTGTGCTATGCCAGGGGGCTTCTCTTAACTCAGACATCTGCAGTGGCTCCGAGTGTGTGACCGGTGTGTTCGCCTGGCATGCTATACAGTTTTTGACTGTAGCTTCTGCTTGTTGGTCCATGTTTGGAAACCAAACTTTTGTCCTGAGGAGTGTTTTAGTCTTAACAATGCCCTGGTGTCCCTCATGAGCGAGCTGTAGGAGTTCTGTAGGGCTGTGGGGGCGATGATTCTTGTGTTTCTTGATATTATATCATCCATGGGTGACACTGTTAGTTCACTGCTAATTTGTTTGAACTGCTTCAGAATGGCATTGTGTTGTGTGTCATGTGTGCCCTTGTACCACGTATTGTTTCTGATATGTGTGCACTGACCTTTTGTAGGAGCGGGTCTTTCAGAGTCTCCTCTTTAATCTCTGTCAGAGTCATTTCTTTGGGTGTAGAGTGATGTGTCATGAAGTTGACATATTCCTCTGCTACTTTTGCTGCCCGTGTGCTGTCACCTGTCTGTGTGGGTATGGCATGACAGGATATATAGTTGGCTGTCAGGTGGTTTTGATCTGGGATTGTTCCAGATGATCTCAAGGGCCTTGTGATCAGTCACTAGTGTGACTGGATGTCCGTAGATGTATAAGTGGAAATGCTCACAGCTCCAGACGACAGCCAGTGATTCTTGCTCTGTCTGTGAGTAGTGCTTTTCCACATCACTGAGAGCACAGCTTGCATTAGCAATGGTGCATCTTTCACCTTTCTCCTTTTGATAAAAGATGGCACTGAGCCCTACAGGGCTGGCGTTGATGATCAGCTCTGTTTCTTTGTTTGGATCAAAGTATGACATGGTGGTATCACTGGTGAGACTGTCTTTGATGGCATTTAGTGCTGCTTCTTGTTCTAGACCCCACTCCCATGTCATATCTTTTGTTGTGAGCTTGCGCGGTGGTGCAGAGATAGAGGCAAAGCCTTTGATAAATCGAGAACAGTAATTGGTCATCCTGAGTAGACTCCTGATTTCACCTGGATCCTTTGGGTTGCTGGCCTGCTGTACAGCTGCAACCTATTGGGGGTCTGCTGAGATGCCATCGGCAGAAATTATGATTCCAAAGAATTCGAGCCTGGGCTTGCTGAATTCACATTTCTTTCAGTTTAGTGTGAGGCCGCTCTCTTTGAGCCTCTGGAACACTGCTCTGAGGTTGCTGTCATGCTCAGACTGGGAGGTACTGTAGACGGTGATGTCATCACTCAGATTTGTCACTCCTTTGAGGCCTTGGAGAGTCTGACAGATTGTGTTTTGAAACACCTCTGCAGCTGGTGAGTTACCAAAGTTCAGGTGTTTATATTGCCTCAAACCAAGGTGGATGGTGAATGTGGTGTCAGACCCAGCTTAGAAAACACAGTGGCTCCATTCAGTTCATGAATAACATCATCCATGGTGGGTGTGATGTGACATCCACATTCGATGGCAATGTTTGCTTGACACATGTCCATGCAGATTCTCACTTTGTCTGGGTCTTTTGGTTTCGGAGGTGTGACGATGACAGATACCCATGGCGTGGGACCTGACACTGTCTCAATTATGTCATCCGTTTCCAGCTTTTGCAGTTCGTCGTCCACTTTCTGCCTTATGTGGAATGGCACATGCATGTGCGGTTGACATGTGGATTGGACATTGGGGTTGATACAGAGCTTAACCTGGAAGTCTTTCAGTTTGCCGATTTCATCAAACAGCTCTGGGTAGCTATCGACAAGCTCATCTGCAACTATCCTGCTGGTTGGTGTGGGTGACAAGGAGGTCACGATCTTGATCAGTCCTAGCTCTGTAGATGTGCCATAGCTTAGCATGGAGAAACTGTCCCCTTGAATCACATAGAACATGCATTGAGACTGTTTGTTTCCTTTTTCCGCATTTCCTTTGACTGCACCAACAACAGAGAGAGGGATTTTGGAGCGATAGGGGTAGATTTTTGTCACAGTTGGCCTGAGTTGTGGACGTGGCTTTAGTTTGTTGAAAGTTGCTTCACTGATGATGTTCGCTGTGGCCCCCGAGTCTATCAAGACTGGCACACTGAGGTTGTTTATCTTAATGTTGGTCTGTGGTAGTTTTGCAGTCTCTGTGTTTACTATGAATACATATTCATCATCGCTGCTAGATGAACCTGGCTTGTTACTGTCACTGGGTGTAGTGCTGGTCCCATGGTGTACTCTCTGACATGCGTTCTGTTGTTTACTGTTGTCTTTATATTGTTTTGTGTCCTGACCTCTGAGGTTTGAGCGGCACTGTCTTGCAAAGTGGTTTTGTTTACCACATGCTCTACATAGCTTGCCTTTAGCTTGGTGGTCCTCTTCGTGTGGGTATTTGCCTCCACTATTCCTACACTGGTTGTCTGGTTTCTCTCACTGGGTGTACATTTCCAGCTGATGGCTTGTTTTGAGCCTTCTGATGCACCGCATTCACTGTAGCAGCTGTACCCTGTTCTATGTATGCAGCCTGCATTTCAAACAGTTCTAGAGTTCTCCCGTGGTCCAGAAGTCCATTTAGTGTTATGTCAGTTTTGTACTGTACTCTCTCAGCACCTTCCTGCGATGCCTGGATGATGTGCAGCTCTGTATTAGTTGTGCTTTAATTTCAGAATCTATGTTTGTAAACTCGAAGTTCTTTGCTAGCATGTGTAGACTGGTGTGGCAGCTATCCATATTTTCTCCTGGATGCTGCACTGTTTTTCTGAACATGTAGACTTGATACTGGTCACTCTTTTTAGGTGAAAAATATCCTGTACGCTTCTGTTTCGTATCTGCATACTTGTCTGCCTCGACTGCCATAGTATCATGGATATCATGCACTCGTTCTCCTGCTAAGTGCAACAGCAATGCTTTTAGCCTAGCATCTACAGTTATGTTCATAGCTACGGTATAATTTTCAAACCTTTGTACCCATTTTGTCCATCGTGGTCCAGTAGAACTGAGATCGCTTTTAGTATCAAAGGGAAGGAGAGCGACGTTGCCTGCGAGGGACGTGGTAACGCGATTTTAGGAGTTACTTTGTGTCCCCGTTAGCTTAGCAACTCGGCGCTTTCATCTTTTTTTTGTTACTCTCGACGGAATTTTTTTTCGTTGCACAGGTTTTGGTTCTCGTCACCAGTGTGATGTTTTGTGCTTCTCATAACATCAATAAATGGACAGACAACGACTGGAGTGAACGATGATTTTAGTGAAGTCTCACAGGATTCACACATGGCAGGTGGCCTCCTGACGGAACATAAGTGCTTGACGACCTGGCATTCTACCATATCCTCCTATCAGCAGGAGGCAGACTTAGACTAGAGCCCAGTCAGCTTGTGGGCATTACACCATCCAGTACATTAACGGGATTGATTCCTTAGGCTTGTGACATATGAAACCCCGCCTGACTGATTCAGATTTTTTGTATTCTGTCTTCAGTATACTGCAGTTTCAAAGCAGATATGCTCAGCTATGGCGTTGACTGCTTATTTTGCTCCTGATATATCTTGTAACACCCTGTCGCCCCATGGACATGTTAACAAGGTTAAAACTTTAAAACTGATTTTCGTCAGGGGTGGTCTTTAACTTTAAGCCTGTAATTTCTGCACTCCTGGGTGACCCCTCCCCATAACAGATTTGTGCAAGTGGCCTTCGATTTTAGGCGCCAGAGATTTGGGGAGGACAACCTGAACCTGACTTGCTTGCTTCAGATTTGACGGGTGGATGGATGCCTCACCAACATCAGGTCCTGTAATTGCAACTGGGCCCAAACTAGTGTGTGTTGTACAGCACACATCACCTGACCAACTTTTGACTCCTCCTCCACCCAATTTAGCTGTGTGGCTGAAGTTACAAGCAGGAAAGCAGGTAACCTAGAGAGGGCATCCGCGTTGTCATGCCCTCATCCGGGGTGATGTACAGTTTTGTACTGGAAGCTGGCAAACTGCTCTAGCCACCTGGCTAATTGTCCCTCTAGCCCTTGGAAGTTATGCAGCCATCTCAAAGAGTTATGATCTGTCCGCAAAACAAACTCCTTATCCAACAGGTAGTATTTGAAATAGTTTTGAATGTGACTATACCCAATAGCTCTTTCTTTGTTGCTGTCTACTTCCTCTCCTGCTTGGTCAAAGCCCTACTAGCATATGCTATTACATGTTCCCATCCCCCCTTTTCCTGGGATAACACTGCCCTGATACCTAGATCACTGGCATCAGTATCTGAATGTTTTGGTGGGGTCTGGCTACACAACAATCTGGACTGATATTAAACTAAGTTTGAGCTGTTCAAATGTTGTCTGGCAAGCTTCAGGCCATTTAAACCGCCTGTCTTTCTCTGTGAGCCGTTAGAGAGGAGGAGCAATCTCAGCAAAACATTTCAAAAACCTCATGCAATAGGAGGCTAGGCCTTACTTCGGTCTGATTTTTTTTTCGTACCGGCCACTACCATGCTGCCTCTATCTTAGCAGGATCCGCTTTCACACCCCTTGCTGAATTTATAGGCCCAAATAATGCACTTGGTTAGCAAACATTGTACTTGGCTGGCTTTACTTTGAGATTTGCCTGACGTAATTTAAATCCACATGTAATCGGGAAAGATGTTCTTGAAAAGTGCACCCAGAGATGATTATGTCATCCAAGTGGTCCCCCGGAGATCTACAAATACCAGATCCATCAGTCTCTGAAATGTACTTGGGCTATTACACAGGCCTAAATCTTAGGTCATTGAATTCAAAAAGGCCCTGATGGGTGATAAAAGCAATCTTGTGTTTATCTTTAGGGTCCACCTCGACTTGACAGGAACAACTGGCTATGTCCAGAGTTGAGAACCAAACTGTTGAATGCATCGTTAATTTGTGGTAATGGGTATGCACCCTTCCAGATTAAATAATTTTGCTTGCGATAATCAACATAGAAGTGGAGGCTACCATCACAATTGTGTACAAGGACCACTGGTGCTGCCCAGGGATTGTAAGAGGGCTGAATTATGTTATTTGCCAACATTTGTTTCAGGTGATCGGCTACCTCCTGCTGCAAATGGAGGGGAACACGACAGGGTGGCAACTTAACTGGTTTTGTGTCTCTCGTATCGATCTGGTGCAAAGTCAGATGACTTCTCCCCAAGTCATTCTCACCAGCACTAAATACTAAAAGACATTTTGTAACAGACCACCATCTGCGAAGTCAGATGTAGCAAAACCTTTCTGATGAAACCCAACATGTACCACAAGCTTGTCAACAGTTTGAGGCCCTGTGAGGTATTGCACTATCCCTGGTGGGATTTTGCTCCTTTGTGGTTGATTGCATATTGTTAATAGTGGTTTGGAGGGATTTTACCTCATGCCTGAACTCCCCCACTACCCCCAACATGTTTATCACTTTTAGATTTATGCCCCAACATCCCCCTTACTATAGCATCAGAGGCTACATGAGCCTGTTCTACATTTCTAAGAAGTTTAGAACAGGCTCATGTAGCCTCTGATGCTATAGTAAGGTCTTTCAAATTTCGTTGTACTTGTACAATGACAAATAAAGTTCTATTCTATTCTATTCTAAGTTCCATTTCTGACGCAAGATCAATGGCATCTCCTAGGGTGCTAGGCTTTCCAGTCCGCGGGCTGACCCAAAAATAACCCGTCCCTAACAGTGTTATGAACTGGTCTCTTGCAAACACATCACGTGTACAATTATCAGCTGTGGGGTAAGCCCTGTTTGCAAGCCACCACAGAGCATTACCAAATTCCTTTGCCATTTCATTGTGCATGGGTCGGTGAGCTATAAAGATGTCCCTGCTCTAACTATCACAGTCACATAGTTCAAACATCTTGCCATAGCTGCTTTTAACAATAAGTAATTATTCTTAGCCTCACTAAGCAAACCACTATAAAAATCTCTAGCGTGACCTGAAAGCAACAGAGAAATAAATTTAAGTTTCAGTGACTCATCTCAATTATTTACATCTGCAGCAAGATCAAATTGTTCAGACCAATGAGACCCCTCATGGCCTGCACCAGTAAAGGTCTCAGGCATGAAAATTGGGCAGAGAACAGGGCCTACAGTGGAGTCTATACCCAAAGTGTGTCTCATACTACGCCATCATCACTAATATTCAAATCACTCAGTGCTTGTGGATTATCCTCTGCCTCTGACTTTTGAAGAAACTGTACTCTAGGTTTAATAAAGAAAATATCCTGCTGCTGCCACCAGTGTAATAAACCTAGATTTTGATGTAAGTATAGCCTAGAATGTTTCTCGAATTAAACAGCAAAAATGAAAAATTAATACTAGGACTTGCTAAAGCAGATAAACCTTTATTACATTAAATTCATACAGCTGCCAACCAGGTACACACAGGAAGACTGAGGAAAATCCAAGTCCTATCTTCCTTTTCAAATACCACCCTTGAAGGCCAATGATGACTGTATGGGCATCAGCCAATGTTTATCACACCACAGTTTACTCCAAAGCCACGACATCCTCTTCATTTTGGCACAGTGGCCCAGTGGTAAGCACTATCACCTCACAGCAAGAAGGTCCTGGGTTCGAACCTCGGGGTTGTCCAACCTTGGGAATCATCTCAGGTCGTCCTCTGTGTGGAGTTTGCATAGTCCCCCCGTGTCTGCGGTGGGTATTCTCTGGGTGCTCCGGTTTCCCCTACTATCAAAAAGACATGCATGTTAGGATTAGTGAAAAGAATATGCAACACTTGCTGTTTTGACTGCAACCTATAGGAAGTTATTCCTTCATAATTTTCAAATTTTTTTGGATTATCAAAATTCTTTTAAGAACTTTTGATCATGTCGTTCCCTGAATTGAGGCAACCGTAGATGTAAGTCACACATGCATGGGCATAAACGCTTTACCCAGCTTTATTATATTTGAAAATAAAGACAACGGTTATTATTTTTGGTTCATCCAGTGTTCCTCCAGTTCTCCTGTACTAAGATCAGCATTGAATGATTTGCTGGCTTGTGAACTACGGCCACTTACTCGTTTACTTTCAAGACTCATATCCGAATACCGAATATATAACGGTTGGCGCTAGAGTGGATTAGCTGGAGGACCGCTCTCGTTGTGATTGGTTGTTCTGCTGTCAGGAAACTGATGATGCTCTGGGCAATTGGTTAAGGTGAGTGGTTAAGATTAGGGTTGGGATAAGGGTTAGCCAATCACAGGCATGCGAACACTGTGTCACACGGAGCAGAGCATCCCTCCTGTCCCTTCAGCTGTTCCACTCTAGCACCAACCATACGGAATATGTCACACGTGTGCACGATTGACTTAGATTGGGCATCAGCAGAGAGAAGCATTGTTTGAGTGAGCTAGAGAATGAAAGAAGAGAGGGAGCGGCGGTAGCGAGAACCAACATTTTTCAAATGTTTTGAATCACCGCAACCATGAGGGGTTCTTGATCATAGTCATAACTGTACAAAGAAAAAAAATCAGGCTGATAGGCGCAGTAGTATGCGATATTAGCCAGTAGTACTGGATGTTAGCACACACACACACACACACACACACACACACACAAACACACGAACAAATACAATATCCCCTCCCAGGCTACCGCCTGACAGGGATAATAAACTTTTCTAACAAGAGGAGGGCACACAGTAGAGTGCAGTTCTCCACCAGGCACATGCATCTCCCCTACTCCGACGTTCAGACTTGGCGAAAACCACCCCTTTTTTCACCTACCTGGGGAGAAGAGAAATACACGTGCATGGACAGGGGGGAAAAGTGTTTTTCCTGCCATTGAAAGACTTTTTGCGCAACGCTCAAGTCGATTGAACGGGAAATATGGATATTAATATGCAGCGCTCAAGCTACAAAATCCACCTATTAAAAACGGCGGACCCTCGCACGAAAGCGAACTAATCAGATATCGTCACCTTTTTAAAATAATGGCCTAAGTCATATTTTCAAGTTTTTCAATAAACTGAAACAATATAGAATATATATGTATTAATCATTTCACACAAAAAGGTTATGACAATATATGACCATTGACAACCTTTTTGTGCGAAATTATTAAGAAATATCATATAGTCTATATTTGTTTCAGTTTATTCTGGTTTTTTAAAAACTTGAAAATATGACTTAGGCCATTATTTTAAGAAGGTGACGATATGAAATGACGGAGATCGGGAAGTCGTAATTTCAAAGCCCTTATCAAAAGACTTCAAATGTGTTCAACCTTTGCGGTTTTCGTGATATAATAGGAATCAAAGCGAATGGCTGCTGCGCTGACTGACTTTCATTCATTAAACAATGGTAAGAAAACAGAGATCAGCCATGGGAATGTGTTATTGTAGCTACTGAGATGAGTTTAGCATCGGAGACTATGGCACTTCCGGGTGGCGGCGAGGTGAATGTGGCGAATTATTTTTGGGTTCATCCAGCGTTCCTGCTTCTGATTGCGGAATATGATCGACTTGCTTTCAAGACTCATACGCCGGTTCCGGTTTTGACACCGTCGCTGCCCGATCTGACGCCACCGTAGATGTGAGTCGCGCATGCGCACGGTTGACTTAGAGCGGGCAACGGCAGGAAGCGGCGTTGATCAGGCGCGCTAGCAGAGTGGATGAGGAGAGGGAGCAGCGATAACAAGAACAAACCTTTTGTTGTTGTTTTTGAAGGTTGTTAATCACCGCAACCACGAGATGTTCTTCATCATACACTTATAACTGTGCACACAAAGTTTCAGTCTGATAGGTCCAGTAGTTTGCGAGATTAATAGCCACACCCACACACACACACTTAATCCCCTCCAGGCTGCTGCCTGGCGGAGATAACAACTGATAGTAAAATCCGAAGGTAGAAAGATGTTGGTGGATGGTTCATGGGCGTGCTACAAAAAAAGAGTCCACCAACTCAACGGGACAGAAGTTTCCAGATTTATTTTTTTTCTAAAAACAAAAAACAAAAAAACAAAACAAAAGATGTTGGTACTGGAAACAATATCTCATCAGCGGTCAAACCGACGTCATCGGAGCCGGAAGGGAGATTTTGTCAGGCCTGAAACAACTGGGTTAGGGAGCGGCAGTCCATCTGAAGGGGGCTGTGAAGGGACTGATTACACAATTCTAAACTCCCATGTGGGGAGGAGCAAAGGTTGGTCTCTCTCAGTGAGACAGCGCCCCAGTCGGTTTGCTGTGACAGACCGTGAATCGCACTCTCCTCCTTCATCCTCCCGTGTTTGTGTTCTCTCTCTCAGTCTGTCTCTCTCTCTCTCTGTCTGTCTGTCTCTCTCTCTCTCTCTCAGTCTGTCTCTCTCTCTCTCTCAGTCTGTCTCTCTCTCTCAGTCTGTCTCTCTCTCTCTCTCTCTCTCTCTCTCTCTCTCTCTCTCTCTCTCTCTCTCTCTCGGTCTGTCTCTCTAGTCTCATACACGTGCGCGCACTTGGTTAAACCGTCTGTCCGGGAGCGCAACGCACGCACGCACGCACACGCACACACAGAGAGAACGAGAGCCACACACGCACGTACACCACGCACACACATATTCACGTTCTCTGCTCCGGTATCGCGCACCACTGCGGTAAGAGAGGGAAAGGCAGCAGCGGGGAGCCCGCCGGCGCTGTGCTACTTGTGTCTGCACTCGGCGTAGATATCCAGGTGGCAAGTGCGCCGCTGCCCACTTTCTCACTGACGGAGCATACGGGAGGACCGCTTCGAGAGGACATACAGTTTCTCCCGGGGACATTCTCAGCAAGTGAAGGGGAGGACGGACAACTTTTTTTTTCTTCTTCTTTTTTTTTTTACAATCTATTTGCTCCGTGATCTTAACGCAACAAACCTTAGGAGGAGAGACCTGTTTCGAGAGAGAGGATGGGACCGCTTCTCGTCTCCATCGCCCTCTGTTTGAGTGCCGCTGTGTCACAATTGGTGAAAGGTGAGTGAGTGTGTGTGTGTGGGGGGGGGGGTTGCACGGAAAGTGGCTGTTTTTAAGAATCACGTTTCGGACGAGTTGGCCCTACTGTGATTTCCGAATGTGTTGTAAGAGACGTCCACAAACTAATGGGTGATATTGGATGCTGCTGCTGCTGCTGCTGCTGCTGCTGTTGTTGTTGTTTGTTAGTCCCGTTTGAGAATAAAGTAAAACAGGTGAGCTTAATATTCTGTATCAGCTTGGCTTTACA
Source organism: Lampris incognitus (assembly GCF_029633865.1). NCBI lineage: Eukaryota > Metazoa > Chordata > Actinopteri > Lampriformes > Lampridae > Lampris > Lampris incognitus. The sequence continues at coordinate 136,489,782 of NC_079211.1, read as the reverse complement.
GTTGAAGGGCAATTGTGTGAAATTCAGGTGAGGCAACATCGGGCATGCTGCCTTACGGGATGCGCTTGCTAATAATGTGTTTCCCGATCATTCCCAGAATTCCCACAGAGTGGCTCTGTGTACATGGTCGCTCATATCCCTTTTTATCGCCACACACGGCTGATTGGTCTGTTTTACTACAGAGGGGTCTGTTTCACACAGACCGACGTCTGACTAATGACAGCTCAGCTGCAATAATGGGAGCGTTTTTTCTCCTCCTCTGTGCGTAATTTCTCTTGGATGAGTCTCTCCATCAGCCGCGCGCAGTTGTAATTGTTTGCACGGTATGTAAGAGTAATATAAGCGCGCGCGCACACGCGCGCGCGCGCACGCACGCACACACACACACACTCATATATATATACAGGTACATCGTGATCTGTGTGATGATATTACCTAATCTCCAACTCCTCGATTTAATCAATGGTCTGGATTTGTTTTAAAAAAAGATGAAGGATAGTTGTGCATCCCACATCTTGTTGTCCCCCTTTCCCCAGACAGGGGGACGTCACTTTTCCTTCCCCAACAAACTGAATTTGCTTAATTACAAAAGGAGACAACGGAGAGATTCCCCGTATCTAGGCTATAGAGTGAGCCAGATGGTATCACTCAGTGGAGGAATGCTTGAAAGCCTGTTTCAGTTGCAGCCATTACAGGAAGGTCAGTCGTGCATTGTGGCTCTCGCAACGCCTTCGGACCGTTGTGTGCATGTATTTAACCAACCTCTTTCAGTCCAGAAATGTGCTTTGTGTCCTCAAGTCATGCCCGTGCACTGTCCACATTGCTGCATATTGTATAGAATAGTAAGTGGGGTATCTGTTGGAGGAGAGCAGTTGTACCCTCAGTGAAGTGGGTCACGCTATGCCTATTACTGTCTCCAGTCATTTGGCAACACGCTTGCCTCGGGAGTCACCGTGTCAGACAGACCTCAGTCTCTACACCGGGAGAGTGCCCAGAGCGGAGTTTGTAAGACTGCTGGGCTCCTTAAGCCTCAAAGTGTCAACTCTCCGAGTCAGCTGTTACAAGATATAATACTCCCCCGGAAGGCCGGCATAATGAATGCAGAGGAGAGCGGGAGGGAGCTTCGGGGTGCTCCGGGTTGACTTGTTTCAAAGCTCAGCGAGTTAAAAATACACCCTGAACGCGTCTCTCAATTAATCATATCCCGGTTAAATTTGTGGGGGAAATAGAGGGATTTAGTTAATCTGTTTAAAAGCTCAGTCCGACTCGTCCACAGCGGTGCAGTTGGACAAACGCTGCCGCCTCGCTCCTCCGCCCGCTTCGCGTCTGTGACTCGGGTCCTCAGTAATGCCTTCGCATTGTCCTCATGGTCATTTGGACAGGTCTATCAGCTGCTCGAGTTCTTCATCGTTGTGTAACTGTTTCAGTGAAACACAAATTCTGAGCCACAGGGACTTCAAGGGTCCAGCGGTATTCACCGTAGACGCGCGTGGCTATATTTAGGAAAGCTGAAAGAGCAATTTACTTAGAAGTTCCCATGATCCTTGCATCGAGTGAGTTTTGGCGTGCCTTTAACTGCAAGGAGAGGGAAAAGGAACATTTGCAGTTACCGAAAGCCTGAGATTTAGTGCCCCCCCCCCGACACTTGTGCACCGTGTTTATTTCATCCCGGTAGCAGGTGCATTTGCAGACAGTTGCTAACAAACACTCCACCGAGGATGTCACATGGCAGGGTGGCTCTGTTCTTTGAGACAAATTGATGGGCCAGAAACATCCACCTTCGGGTAAAACTGGCTGCATTGTTCCACGTCAACGTGCAATACATCACTTCCCCTGGTCGTTGACTTGGGCAGACACTTGCCTATTGTCTGTGATCCTGCCTGCCCTCCGCTGGGCAGACCACATGAATGAGAAGTGCCCCAATGGAAGTGACCTTTACATGGAAATTCATCACACCTTTTTTTGATAACCGTTGCATGCAAATTGCACCGGTTTGTGTCTGTGCCCGCTTTTTTTTAAGAACTGTATAGCTTTTTCTATTAATTTGAGTTTGAATATATATATATATATATATTAATAGCTGTACAATTAGAGCTTTTTTAGTCAGACAGACAGCCATCTGGCGAGGATATCTAATGGCCTATTGTTAGTAAATCACAGTTGAGTGTTTACACTGGGTAATACTGACGGTGACTGCTGATTTAACCGAGTAGATTGCCCTTGCGTAACACGGTGGAGAGTAAGTGTATTAAGCTCAACGCTTGTGTGTTGTAGAAATGCAGTACTTATAATTCTTAATGCATTGTGCAGCCCGATCAGGAGAGCAGATCTATCATGCTTACAGGCACAGGATTTGTTGGTTTGGCACTTAAGGGACATTTGTCCTTCAACAATGCCTTGAGTCCTTGCCAGCAAGAATTACACCTGAGACATTTGGGGGAGGAAAAAAAAATATATATATATATATATATATATATATATATCATGCCACTTTTGGGATTGGAGCGATGGGAATGTTTTCCCAATAAATCAGAACTACCTTTGTGATATTATTTTGCCATGCAATACATGGTGCACGCTGCAGAGTAATTCATTTAGCTTCCCCATGGAGGTCTCAGTCACGAAAGTGGATTAATGACGTGCTGTGGAAAATGTGTCATCTCTAGCATGCTCTATCTGACATGCAAGATGGGCTTTTTTATGATTCGGGGCTTAATATATTGATCTAATTTTCAAGAGCTCACTATGGTTTAGGCGGTGGATAGCTGTTGCAGTAAGTCTCGGTCTTTCATGATAATGATCGCAGTCAGTTATCCAAAAAAAAAAAAACTTTGATTCAAGAAAACATTTTAATTAGTGAATTGTCCTTGGTGATTTTTTTTAATTTTTATTTTATTTTATGGGAACCGGTGTTCGTTTTCACATAGTGGGAATGAAACAAATATAAAAGCAAAGACATACTTGTCCCTGTGTCTGCGCAGGTCTGACTTTGCCAAACAGTTTGGTGCATATTAATTCTAGTTGCGCTGCATTAAATGCATGCAAATGACGGTGAGCTACAGTATCTGACGGGTCGTTACGTTCACCGGCCGCTGAAGGTTACGGCCAATGTAGAGGTCATTTTTAATTCGACAGACTTTCAATCTGCCTCACCGATGCCCTTCACTCTGGTTTTAAATGTCATAGTCTTCAATCAATGGCATGAGGTCAGACCTCTGTGATATGATCAGCCATGATAGCCACAGGAACCTCAGGGCGTCATTGGGCGACAGCTTAGAAAATGCAGCATGGCCCACAGGAGCATAACAGAAATGACTCCTCGCATGATGCCGCTGCACCCTCATAACTTGACATCGGCGCTGCTTATTGTCTTTCTCCACGTTGGCAAGACTTGATTGTGCTATTTCTGCAATAAAGGTTTTTAATCTTGTTAATATTTGAAGGGGAGTTGTTTGTCATCTATGGCGACTATGCAATATATACAGTGCCGCTTGTCTTTGGTCAAGCTTCAATTGTCCTGCCTGGCTTGAGAGTAATAGAGGGACTGGGATGAGGATTGAGCTCATGTAAGCTTTTGACAGAATATCTGAAAAAAATATTGTACTCTGTTTTTGTTTTTTTTGTATCATTTGCAGGGTGTCTGGGTAGCATAGCAGTCTATTCCGTTGCCTACCAACACAGGGATCGCTGGTTCGAAGCCATGTGTTACCTCTGGCTTGGTCAGGCGCCCCTACAGACACAATTAGCCATGTCTGCGGGTGGGAAGCCTGATGTGGGTATGTGTCCTGGTCGCTGCACTAGCGCCTCCTCTGGTCGGTCACTGTGCCTGTTCGGGGGGGGGGGAGCGGGGAACTGGGGGGAATAACGTGATCCTCCAATGCTTATGTCCCCCTGGTGAAACTGCTCACTGTCAGGTGAAAAGCGGTCGGTGACTCCACGTATATCGGGGGAGACGTGGTAGTCTACAGCGCTCCCCGCATTGGCAGAGGGGGTGGAGCAGCGACTGGGATTGCTCGGAAGAGTGGGGTAATTGGCCGGATACAATGGGGGAGAAAAGGGGGGGGTACTGTAATCCATTGAGTTTTTTTGCATCATTTGCAGGGCATCCGGGTAGCATAGCGGTCAATTCTGTTCTATTCCATTGCCTACCCATACGGGGATCGCCGGTTCGAATCCCCGTATTACCTCCGGCTTGGTCGGGTGCCCCTATGGACACAACTGGCCATATCTGCGGGTGGGAAGCCGGATGTGGGTATGTGTTTTGGTCTCTGCACTAGCGCCTCCTCCGGTCGGTCGGGGAGCCTCTTCGGGGGGGGGGGGACTGGGGGGAATAGCGTGATCCTTCCATGCATTACATCCCCCTGGCAAAACTCTGCACAGTCAGGTGAAAAGAAGCAGCTGGTGACTCCACATGTATTGGAGGAGACGTAGTAGTCTGCAGCCCTCCCCGGATCAGCAGAGGGGGTGGAGCAGCGACTGGGAAGGCTCAGAAGAATGGGTTAATTGGCAAGATACAACTGGGGGGGGGGGGGGGGAGTATTGTACTCGTTTGAGTTTTTTGCATCATGGTCATGTTATGAAGTCCACTAAGCGTTCATTAAATTCTCACTGAAGTGAGACATTTCATTGGGGACAGTAATCAGAATCAGCATCAACTTTATAGGCCAATTGTGACTATGCACATAAGGAATTTGCCTCTGCTGCACAGCAGCTTCTATCACTTGCAGACATCCCTTGCACACAAGAAAAAATAAAATTAGGGCAATATGCTGAGAGAGGACTGACTATGTTTTCAAGCCCCGTTCAGTCTTAGTATCTGAATTGCTGAAAGTCAAAAAATCTTATAAATTTTAAAATACTTGTAACACCTTGGCCAGTAAAGGCAGCCTCTTTTCAGTGCAGTCCCCCCCCCCCTTCTAAATTATCTATTGATGTTGCTGTTCATAAAAACACTGGATGCATTGATTCTGAAATTTCCAAGACACTGAGGGTCTGCAAATTACAAAAGCAATCTGCTATGATGAAAGGTTTAAACTATGGTCCTGTTAGCACTTTATTAAAGCCAATGTCATGATTCAGGCCATGACTGTAAGAGAAAAAAAAATGCTAAAAAAAAAAAAGCAGCTGCAGTAACAACACATTCACACAGAGCCCTCTGGAACAGAGCTTTTCTTTTACACAGTGTTTTTATTGGGAGTGTGCATGATAACTTCTGGGTTGGGGAGCATGCAGTGCAGCCCATCCTTGCATACTAGGTCGGGCACACATGCGATTTCATTCTTGCATTAGATAATCCCTGTGAATCACAGCGGATGACCCCACTGTTTAGTGGCGCCAGTGCTTTGTGACTGGGCTGTGTACTGGTGATGATGGTGTTGACGCAGTGGTTTCCAGTTAGAGCAGCATAGCCGGTAACAGAGGCCTGCAGATGAGGGAACTTGTTTCCAAATTTCAGCTTTTAGACTTGTTATAATATTGTGACAGTGTAACGACCACAGCTGTGTAGACTCGCTAGCCCTTAAGTCTAACCGATGTAGGCTCTCTTATTGTCTGCATTCATAATTATATGTATATCCATTTTTTATATGTTTATATGTTAATAAAGTTTTAATAAGCCTCCATCTAAACTTTAAAATGTTTTGCTAATAGCTGAGCTCTGAATGCACAATGTTTATTATGACTTAATTGATAGCAAATATAGCACACTAATTTATTATCGGAACCACCGACTTAGAATATAACTACAACAGAGCCATTACAGTTTCATATTTAATGAATGTGTCAACAAGGCAATATTAGGCAGCCACCACATAAACAGACACAAGGAAGCTTTATATTGCTCATATCTTTCATCTCAGCTATATGTTGCACGAATAAACAGCACCAGCCTCTGTGTAATGTGAAATCTATTATTTATGCAAGTGTTCTCTGAGCAACTCCCGTAATTTTAACTGTGCTGCTGTTTTGAAAAATATACTTCCAGTCAAAAGAACATCATATTGTTCTGGTTCGGATAGCAACATGACAAATAACTTTTTCTCACTGGGAAATTGTGCACTTTGCAATAATCACACTTGTTTGTCTATAATCTCATCAACTTGGCCATTATTTCCCTTTTAGAGATACTCTATCTGTGTGTGTCTGTCTGTGTTGCATGCTACGCTGAATAAATTCAATTATAAATAACACAACCAGTTTAGGTTGGATGTAACTATTTGAAATGCATTGTCCCTTCAGTACAACATACAACATTTGGATGCAGATTTACCCCGCGTATGCTTGCCCTTTATGTGAGAGATTGCACATGTCAACAACATGAGAGAGCGCGAGTCTAATTCTGTGGCTGACTGTGTAGTGTTTATATTACTGTGTGCATTGTTATGTGTTAGTGTGGGATACACCTCCTCCTCCCCCTGTTGGCTCCTGGGGCCAGGGCCTTGGTGGGGGAGAGAGGGTCTCAGATATAATTTGGTCAGAATGTGTCATTGTTTATAAGGTGTGGAGATACCTGCAGTCAGTTTAGACTGAAGAGGTCACTTAGATGAGCGATACAATGTATCCGTCAATAAACGTTGTATCCAGATGAACTGATTCAACCTTCTTTGATGTCATTGTCGACGTAACACAACTGTATTCAAATCATTGAGATCATTCTATTGGACAGCCCTACTTCCTATTCATAACGGACGCTCACTGATTTTCTTTTTTATAATTTGTTGACTGTTTATTGGATGAATATTTAAAAGAAGATTAAGTGTGCAGCCATTACAATCGCATAAATCTCAAATCTTGGAAATAGTCATAGATCAAGCTTGGTAATAAGATGGAAACTTGTAGACTGTAAGAGCGAGTCATATTTTAATCCAGACAGATTTATAATGCATAGTCTTTCTGAATGCGATGCTATTTTTTATCTCAACACAACAGTTGTACACCACATGCATATTTATAATGTTTTGTCTGCTTCTTGAAGGATGACAAGCAAGATGAAGAAAGTCTTTCATGTTTGTTGGGGGAGATATTAAGATACAGGCCATATAATATTTTTCACCCCATTTCATAAGGAGTCTTTCCAAATGAGGGACGTACAATGCATCCAGTCTAAAACCATTGTCGGAGTCGTGTCGGGTATTCATGTCAAGTGCACAGATTAAGATTGTCTAACCAAAAAAAAGGCAAATGACTACCAAATAACTCCGCTGCATGTGTTATCGATGCCGTTATTATTATGAATAACAAGGTACTTGTGTTGCTTTAGTTGTGTAGCAGACTGGACCCAAGCCTGGCAAAGTCAAAGTGAGATTTAGGGGTCAAAGCAATGAGCTGTACTTTGGTCTGATAAAATCTCTATAGGGCTCTCGAACGCTACTGTGCTTTCAATTAGCCAAATCTTCTTATTTGGGATCAAATGGGTGCAGGTGGCTTAAGATCTTACCTTCAACGAGCTCCGACGAGATGGCAGCTGCTCCGATTGTGGAGACAGAGGAGCTCTTCAGCAACCACAGATCTAATATTTGAAACGCAAGGGTGGTCATTATCACTAACAGCTGAACCACATTATCAATTATCTTGAATGTTACCGGGTATGTCACAGACCTTCTGAGTCAGTGTATAGCCTGTTTTATCACAGTGTCTTTAGCAATAATGTAAGTGATACAGGGCTTCCAAGAACTCTACCAATTCAAAAAGATAGATAAATAAAAATGAAAAAAGAAAACCTGACATTATAACTGACAAATAACTGCTTTCTGTCTCTGCCTTGTGTAGCTGAGTGAGACACGTACACCGGAGTTGGAGATCTGTGGGGTTTATTTTTCCATACTCCAAAAAAATAAAATAAAATAATAATGCAAAACTCACGTGAAACACTCTACAAAACATTGCATCACCTACGAGGAGACGCCATTAAAATCCAACCATTGCATGCTGCCTACTACCCCACGAGACCAGAATGAGCCCTGTTGAAGCTAGCACCAGGCTAAATAAATTAGCCAAACACACATGAATAATACAGTCTAAATCAAAATTAGTAATCATGTATACAATGGAGTAAAGACCAATAAGTTCGTTAGCGCCTCACAATAATGTGTATTGCAGCGAATTTGGGGGGCAGCTGCGGGAACCGCCACAGCCGGGACACGAACCCGTATCTCCTGCACCGCGGGTGACAACGTTAACCAGTCGACTGAAGGGTCCCACCCGTTAGCCAAGGGCTAACATGTCTACTTATTCGTGTACATTACACTATCATCATAATATAACTTTAAACAAAAGAATAAAAAATAAAAAAATGAAGAAAATATGTAAGATAACGGAGAGAGCATTAGCAAACCTGACTCAGCAGCTCCGAGCATAGGTGCTCACTGAAGCTAGCTCAGAGGCATCGCACCAGAACAGCGCCCCCAGGGAACAAAAGGTATGCATTTAAAACCACTAGGGTGGAACCTGCTTACAGGTAGGAACTACTTTTGGGGAAGTTCACAACAATTCAGAAAAGATTTCAGGGAAAATAAAGAAATAGAATCAAATAAGAAATTTTGCTCGGCTTCAACATAATGTTCAACTTGCAGAGTATGTCCAAAGGAGTTGAATCAAGTGCAACTGGACTTGGTATATATCCGTGAAGACGTTTTGCCTCTCATCTAAGAGGCTTCCTCAGTTCGTACCAATTCCAGTTGCACGTGATTCAATTCCTTTGGATAACCATGACTTGGATGAATGAGAACATTCACAGACATCTTACAGAGTATGTTTGCTGCTGTACTGCATGTATATACATACACCAGTGCATTTTATATTTGCTAGAGGAAAGAAAAATGGTTAAGTATTTGAATTAAATTTCCAGTGTCACACAAAGACCCATTCCAATGACTTAAATTCATATGAAATGTATTGTGAAGCCACCTCGTGCAACAACAACAGCTTTTCTCGCTTTCCACTCAATGAAAACGTTTTATGCAGAGAAGACGCCACCACATCCACATCAACATCCACATCCATCCAGCTGTTTTCTTTCAGGAAGTGTGGGGATGTCCATCTGTTTTCACTACAGAGACTGCAAGTGGCAAATAACCTAAAAGTACAGACCTATAAAGGGATCATTTGAGTCCTTTGGAGTACATCCAGATCCATTCAGGTTTTCTTCTGCAAAATGAATTAGACTTTTTTTTTTAATCTCGATTTATCCCGATTGCCTAATGGCTGACAAACCTCTCTTTCCTGACCAAATACATCATCTAGGTGTCAAGATAAATAGTGATTTTCACCCCTTTAATGTTTTGGTTTTCATAAAAAAAAAAAGATTTAATAGTAGCAAATTAATACTCCCATAATGCCACACAGCCACTATAAGGACAACAGTCGAGATAAGCATCGTAATGTGCAGCAACTGTGACATCATGCTAGGCTAGCTAACATGAGCATTTCCTTTACAGATTAAAAAACAGTGTCTTAATGAAAAGTGAAACAGTAAAATATTAGCACCAGATGTCTTCATATCATTTTACGCCTCTATGACTTTTTTCATCGAGTTCAAATGCAGATGGATGTGAAATCCTATATTTGGCCATCATAATGACACATATCAGGGGTCTATGAGAGGGCACAATTTGGGAAAATTGAGAAGGTCGGACAAATTCAAAAACTGTAGTGTGGAAAAAGTCAAAAAGTTTTCCACCCATCTTGAGGGTAACATTGAACGGTTTCTGTTTGACAGGGATTTTATATATATAAAAACTGGAAAACTGTAGTTTTTAGACTGAGCTCTCAAAGCCTACCTAAACTTCCATCTCTCTGGCTTGCCTTTCTGCTCGCCTCCCTTTTCTCTCCCCTGTGCCCCATCTACCAAAGCTGATGTTAAGTTACAGTAAATGAATCAGATGCAGACGTTACCCTTTGATTTGTCTCTTTGCGTCAGGACCTGTAGCAATACAGCGCAGTGTTTGCATGTAAGTGTGTGATTTTTTTTATTTTTTTTTGGAAGCGTATGCGTGCGTGTGCATCTTTGCACGTGTGCGTGTGTGTCTGTGTGGGTTTGAAGCTTTGAGATGTAACCCAGAAATGTCATCACACAAATAAGTGATTCCAGGCAGCTTTCCTGTTGTTCCTTTTGCACAGTGTGAATATGCATCCAAAGTTCACTCATTTACCATTATGCAAAAACAGCACCATTTTATTCATCATGACAGACAGCTTTCCTCTATTTCTAAAATGCACCGGATGCCAAAGAGGGGGTGTTTGTTGAGCAATTCAGTACAGGAGGTAAGCTATCCAGTGGGAAAGAAAGAAAAAAACCAAAACACGATACGATCTTCAGTATAAACAATATCTACTCTTGGCATATTTAGGCTGTCACCCCTGCAAAACTTCTTTGACTTTTACCCCAAAGAGCCAAGTAGTTTTCAGAGGGGTTATTTGGGGGTATAGTTCCCTTTGAGAACTGAAGAGTGATTCGTTAAAGTGGAATATCTCCAGTCCAGATGTTTTAGATTACCCATGGGGTGTGCAGTATGACACACAGAGAGAGAGAGAGAGAGAGAGAGAGAGAGAGAGAGAGAGAGAGAGAGAGAGAGAGAGAGAGAGAGAGAGAGAGAGAGAGAGAGAGAGAGAGAGAGAGAGAGAGAGAGAGAGAGAGAGAGAGCGAGCGAGCGAGCGCTGGGTGCCAGAATGGAAATCCCTTTTAATGTGCAGTTCAGTGAACAGCAGCCACTCACCTTCAAACTTCATACTAAAACCCATCCCACGAGTATCTGAGACTGGACGGGAATACCCCCCACCCCCGTGTAATGGGACCCCAGTGTCACTCATAAAAAGGGCGCGAGTTGCAACAAGCTCCACTTTTCTGGTGATAATGAAGTATGATAACATTTTACACGAGAGGCTGTGTTAAAAAATTACAACAGTCGTTTCCATTTTCTTTTTTCTTTTTTTTGTTGAAACTTTTAATAGTACTTTTTGAAAGCACTGCTTGGTTCTCTCTCTGGTGCTGTTTGGGTAGATGAATTGCTATGGTTGAAAGCATGCCTGAGCAAATCTGTGACAACTTATTTATACACACAGTACTTCCAGCTACTGTGAAATACAGCTAACTCACTAGCAATACCACCCATCTTTGCTTACTTCTACTAGCCAAGTTATTTGTGCAATTTTTCTTCCGCCGTCGTTTGCACAAACGTCTGCCTTGCATGTCATTTTTTTACATTGCAAATGAAAGTACAAGACGGAGGTTTCCATTTGGATGCCTGAACAACATGAATGTGAACATAAATGCGTGACTATATACGAGTGGGAGAAGGATTTAACTATCTATCAGTTTGTCTTCTGCCGAGCCTTCAGCCATTCATTTTACAATGGCTGCCATACTTTTTTGATCTGTGAAAGATATTTGAAAGTCAGCCATGTATTATTTTCTGAGATATACGGCCTACTTGATTTAATTAGCAATTTTCCTAATGTGGCAAACCACATCCATCCATCTGGCACTCAAAACATATTAGAACAAATGCACGCACGAGCCGAGGACGGGGAAGACTTATTTCACATGTCATGTTTTTATGTGGACTGAGTGTTTAAACTGGATGTTTTCCTCTGTGTGTTTGTATCTAGCCATCCATCTATCTATCTATCTATCTATCTATCTATCTATCTATCTATCTATCTATCTATCTATCTATCTATCTATCTATCTATCTATCTATCTATCTATCTATCTATCTATCTATCTATCTATCTATCTATCTATCTATCTATCTATCTATCTATCTATCTATCTATCTGTCTGGCTGTCTGTCTGTCTGTCTGTCTGTCTGTCTCATGCATCCAATAAACCTGTCTTTTACTGTAGTGTATGTAGGCACAACACTGTTTGGTCTTTTTCACCACCAAACATTGTTAATGTTTCTTGAACCTCGTAAAGGTAAAAGAAAGAAACCCCAGGAAACAGAATGGGAGACAAAAAAAGTAGTAAATGTGTTTTTTAAACCACCAGTCCCATAATGAGGATTCAGAAAAGGGTGTCTGTGGCTCTCTGGGGGGATTGCACAGCTATCTAGTCCAGAATCTCTGCATGGGTCATTTCTAAAATGTTCTTAGCACTATTTCACTACCTGCTGAGCTGGCCGAATATAAAAAAAAAAAGAAAAAAAAGAAGAAGACTAAAACGCTGCATGTTGTCTCTGTTCTTCTTCAGCTGCTCTATCTTCCAAACCAGCTGTTTCCATTGGTAAATATATTATTCAGCACTGATTGAGGTGTGTAAAATATTTACCGGCGTGATCTGTCGAACCTGCCCCAGCTTCTATAGGTAGGACATCTGCAATGCAGATATGGACACTGTCTCTCTGGAATACCCTCTAAGCACTTAACTCACAAATTGTGGATCTAATGAACATGGGAGGGTGTCTGGCAAGACTGTCCCCTGACGTAATGTGAATACTCGGACCCCAACGTGTAAATTTTTACTTGCTTCACCACACTGTACGTAAATTCAGACTTCATATACTCTGTTGTAACTGCATTTTAAGGATCCTCACGTAATACACACAAACACACAGAGACACAGACACACACACACACACACACACACACACACACACACACACACACACATACACGACAGCGTCTGCTCTCTGTGTTATTTTGTTATGATTTATAGGGTGAATGTGTTTGATTTTGGGGCATATGTGAAACATTTAGCTGTATAGTTTTGACCGTTTTGCGTGGTTTAGTGGTTGAAATGTACGGGTTGGTCATATCTTCATCTTTCTTTTCTGGTGTGTGTGGAGGGAAATGATCTGATCACTAAACCCCCTGCACCTGCATGTTTTGGCCCAATCTGCAGGTCTGTTGCTTGAAAACTCAACTCCATCCTGCAGGTTCGTTTCGTGTGCTTCAGTTTGCATCAACACCTAAGTAGAACAGAGGTCTGGGGGCACCCGGGTAGCGTGGCGGGCTATTATGTTGCCTACCAACACGGGGATCGCCGGTTCGAATCCCCGTGTTACCTCCGGCTTGGTCGGACGTCCCTATAGACACAGTTAGTCATGTCTGCGGGTGGAAAGCTGGATGTGGGTATGTATCCTGGTCACTGCACTAGCGCCTCCTCTGGTCAGTCAGGGCGCCTGTTGAGGGGGAACTGGGGGGAGTAGCGTGATCCTCTCACGCACTACATCCCCCTGGTGAAACTCCTCACTGTCAGGTGAAAAGAAGCGGCTGGCGACTCCACGTGTATCGGAGGAGGCATGTGGTAGTCTGCAGCCATCCCCGGATCGGCAGAGGAGGAGGAGCAGTGACAGGGATGGCTCAGAAGAGCGGGGTAATTGGCTGGGTACAATTGGGGAGAAAAAAGGGGGGGGTCAAAAAGAAGAAAGAATAAAGAACAGAGGTCTGACCGTAAAGCGCACAAAGCAGTCACCAAAAAAAATGACTGCTTTCCAGAAAAACGACTGAGAAGGGGAAATGCAGAGTTGGTAAAAAAGAGTTATTTTTTGAGGAAAGCCCTTTTTTCTGTGTGCTGCTTGGAGGAGCATCCAGTCACAAAGCCTCAGCCTGTGGCCAGTCGGCGTGTGAGTGTGCGTGAAGGAGTTGAAAGCATTTTACAGTATTTAACAACCTCCCCATGTAACCTCTTTATACTTTTTTTTTATTCCCTCTTTGCCACACATTTTCAGACACTGATGTGGCCCTAACCCTAGCAACTAGCAACGAACAGAAGAAACCAGTCAAGACTTGCTTTTTAGTGGGACGGCAGGAGTGGTTGTAAAATAAGTTAGCCTGATGAGGCACCAGCAGGCGTCTGTGCACACCGGGGATCCCTGCAGACATTTCACAGAGCTGGCAGGGAGATGACATTTAAACCAAATGACACGAAAGCTTTTAAGGGAAACCATTGAAAGTTGAATTCATTAAGGTTGTAGATCCTGCAGTGAAAGTCCACATGACATATTGCTTTTTAATTGTATTGTTGTATTCGGAGCAGTCATTTTGCTCCGGCCTTGTTATAGTGATCATATTTTTGATTTTGATTTTTTTCTTTCTGATTTTGAGATACTTTATTGATCCCCGTAGGGAAATTATGCTCTGGATTTAGCCCATCCTAGCTGTGTAGCCAGGAGCAGTGGGCAGCCGCCATGCAGCACCCGGGGACCAACTCCAGTTCTTCTTTCCATGCCTCGGTCAGGGGCGCAGACAGGAGTATTAACCCTAACATGCATGTCTTTTTGATGGTGGGGGAAACCGGAGCACCCGGAGAAAATCAACCGCAGACACGGGGAGAACATGCAAACTCCACATACAGGACAACCCGGGATGACTCCCAAGGTTGGACTCCCGGGGTTCGAACCCAGGACCTTCTGGCTGTAAGGCAACAGCAGTAACCACTGGGCCACTGTGCCGCCCTGGCACGGTGTATGTTGGCAGAGAGTAAAGGATTACTTAGGGGGCATATTTTGACAAATACAAGAAATACTGTGGACAATTAATAGAAAAAAAAATGTGTGACTGGTCCTTTAGTGGTCACAATGGTGCTTTGGTAGTGCGCTCAGGGCGTATCGCTGCGGATTATAATCTCCTTTGCATCTTAAAAACCGTGTGGAAAGCATCTTCAGCAACTGCGGTAAACATTTAAAAAGAAGCCTCGTAAAAATGCCTCGGTGTACTTCTTCAGATGCATTAATTCTGTGAATCTGTGACTCAGTTTTCACATCAAATGCTTTCCCCTTTTTCATTTCCTCTTCCCTTTTTTGGCCCTTTTTAATCTACCACGGCACTTTCCATCACCCACAGGTTTTTTTCTCTCTGACACTCACTGTAAATATTCACATCAGATGCGAGTTCTGCTTCTTTATACAAGTTTGATGAGTCTTTTCCATGATGCATCTGGGATACTCAAGTGAATATGGGAGACCTTGTTTGGGAAAAAGGTACAAAAGGTGGGAGGTGTCCAAATTTGTAATGAGGCTAGAAACGCTCTGCTAGCTCAGGAGTAAACTGGGGCATCTGAAATGAGTGTGGTGGAAAGAGACAGCGGTCGGGGGGTGCACACAATGGAGGAAAATGGAGAGATAGAGAGAGAGAGAGAGTGTGTGAGAGAGAGAGAGAGAGAGAGAGAGAGAGAGAGAGAGAGAGAGAGAGAGAGAGAGAGAGAGAGAGAGAGAGAGAGAGAGAGAATAAAAGACAATGATGCTGATATTTAAAAGGAGGGAGCTGTCACTTTTGACTGGTAGTCATAAAACAGAACTGAATAAATGTGATGGTACTCACTCCTTTTCTGACTGTTGTCCCTTCCCAGAATGCATCAGCTTGCTATATTCCTTTTTTTTCTTCTTCTTCTTCTTCTTCTTCTTCTTCCCTTAAGGTATATACTTAAGAGATCCCTTGGGGAAGGCTGGAGGGAATAGCATATGAATGATGCTGTATGGCATGTAGGACCACTGGCAGCATTCACCCCTATGTACTCACTGCCCTGAAAATATTGTTTAAGAAAAAAAAAGGAAGTAAAAGAAACATTGCTTTGATTTCTTAGAAGACACCAGTGTGTGCCACTAAGCATGGTATTAGAGGCCCAGTGGAATAAAGGCTGTGGGGAACAACCATGGTGCCTTGTTTTTTTTTTTAATTTCCCCCCCTTTTTTCCCTCAATTGTACCCGGCCAACTACCCCACTCTTCTGAGCCGTCCCGGTCGCTGCTCCACCTCCTCTGCCAATCCGGGGAGGGCTGCAGACTACCACATGCCTCCTCCGATACGCGTGGAGTCGCCAGCTGCTTCTTTTCACCTGACGGTGAGGAGTTTGGCCAGGGGGACGTAGCGCTTGGGAGGATCACGCTATTCCCCCCACCCCCCCGAACAGGCGCCCCGACCAACCAGAGGAGGCGATAGTGCAGTGACCAGGATACATACCCACATCCAGCTTCCCACCCGCAGACACCGCCAGTTGTATCTGTAGCGACGCCTGACCAAGGTAACACGGGGGATTCGAACCGGCGATCCCCATGTTGGTAGATAACAGAATAGACCACGACGCTACTTGGATGCCCAACCGTGGTGCTTTGCGTCCACTTGTTAACAATGAGCAGCTCGTCCATCACAGTGCTGAATGCTGACTACATATGGGTACTCAAATGTAGATCAAAATGTCGATACAAATCACAGCTCTAATCTCATAACTACAACTGATGACAAAGTTAACAAATGAACATCAGCAAAGTGACGCTGTCAATTTAATAAAAATCCCCAAATGATTGTAAACGTTACGCTCAAATCATTTGAGTGTAGCCGAACCTTTTTTTTTTGGCAGAGGAAGCATGCCCATATAGCAATGAATGCAGATGAATTTTAAGTTGAATGGTTCCTGGTATGTGATGGAACATACTACATGATATTGGTTTGCCAAATCTAACATTTACAGTTTATTTCTTTTGAGTTTTTTTATTTATTTTTTTGTTACCTAAATTAGGAAGTCAGTCTGTACGACCCTGACTGACAATAAAAACATTTTATCGTAAGTTTTGAAGCTAATTAAGTGTAGATGATGAATTAAGTGATTAGCCAAGCCTCTTGTTTTTTATTATAGCCTGGCTGTGAGGACTATGCCTTTCCTGGGATGATGTCATCATTACCCTATAGACAGTGTTTGTTGTACAACTAAGGGCTTAATCTTACAACCGGCTCCAATCCCAACACAAGTGTCTTTGCTAGTTTCAGACCGACGCAGTTATAATTTTCCCCTCCAGCACCCACGTTGTTTAATAGCAGATGTACTTACACCCATCTGAGTGCCCATGGTCTTAAAATGAGGTGTGATCAGGTGCATTGTTGGGGCATTGCCATCTTGAGGCAGCGGGAAGTGATTGCGCGTTTGACCAGCAAAAACCTGGTCTTACGTCAATGGCGCAGTATTTTACTGCTATTTTAAGGATGCATTATTCATATAGTAATATGTGCATACATGGCAAAATCCGCCATTATAATAGCAATCTGCCAAGCTGCAGGCACACCTGGCTTTTAAAGGGAACAGGAAATGACACTCTGATTGGTTTATTCCATGCAAACCTGCCCACAGAAATGGATAGGCCCCTGAAAAGGTCCAGTGAATGCCCCCCCCCCAAAAAAAATGAAATAAAATAAAATCTGCTTTACTCATATCAACGCAAGTGCGTGCTGTCTCTCCTACTAAACACACGCATGCAAACTGAGAGACACTTACTCAGTAACAGAGGCTACATAGGCAGAGGCAAACACACACACACACACACACACACACACACACACACACACACACACACACACACACACACACACACACACACACACACACACACAGACACACAAAATGGAACTCTTTGACACAAACACACCAAGGTCAAGAAAGATCTGCTACACTTACACCACACATTTCTTAGTAGAAAATGCAATGTGTTCTTACAGCTTCATCTTTGCCTCTTATACAGCCATCTTCCTTGTCTTACTGGAGACAGAGTCCTTTATAATGTCTCTAAACTCTACGTGTTTAG
Source organism: Lampris incognitus (assembly GCF_029633865.1). NCBI lineage: Eukaryota > Metazoa > Chordata > Actinopteri > Lampriformes > Lampridae > Lampris > Lampris incognitus. The sequence continues at coordinate 136,472,273 of NC_079211.1, read as the reverse complement.
CCAGTTCATACTCAGTGGCAAGTATTTACATTATCATTGCTTATATTTAGGATGAATGTTATTATTGCTGGCCTCCATGCCCCCCCCCCAGTGGTTGGGCCCCAGAAAGTTTTTCCCTTTTCCTCCCCCTAATGGGCGGCCCAGAGTCCACATTACCCCCCAAAACACACCTATGATTAATTAAGAGACTAAGTACAACCCTTTTGAACCGTGCGCCTTACTTTGCGCTCAGATTATCCGCCATTAAATGAGCAAAAGTGGATTTGGACACGCCCCAAATGCACTTATATATGCACATTACACCATGAGCTTAGATCATTAATATAGCCTTCACGAGGCTGTAAAACATATCTACCAATGTCTAACGAACAATGTTCTGATCATTCTTAGTCGTATTTTTCAGTAGAGAATGAGACATATTTATTCAATTAGATATATGAACTGTGAAAGGTGACATTTCTTTTGGCTGTTTGTATAATCTGCAAAAGGGTTCACCCAATATGAATCACCATGGTTCGATACAAAGCAGCTACAGTTTCCCTCTGGTTACAATGTCATTTCATCACCCCACTGATAGTGGTACACAATGTATTTTCTGTAAAATATAACGAACTTGGACACTCTCTATACTCTAGGGGCTACATTGTAACGATTTAAGCACATGGGCTAAAGCGGCCTGAAACTAGCAAAGACTCTTGCATTGCGCTTGGCACCGCTTTGCACTGGGTGTAAAATAGCACCCTTGAACGCTGTAGTTTTGCAACTAATGAACCCATGATTTCACAAAAACTTCATAGTTCTTATTGTACATGGGTAGCAGTTTTAATCATAGTAACAGCCAGCAACTTTTACTCCCAGGTAACTGTAAAAGCCTGTGAACCCACAGACCCTAAGCTGAGTGCATTATCGCTGCCCTTGGCCCATGATGAGGGGAAATATTGATGCTATCCTCAGACAAAAGCCCTCTGTGCACCTCTGCAGGGCTTAGGCTTGGTTGAGAAGAAGACCAGACAGAGCACAGTAATGAGAGGGAAGAATGGGGGACTTTTTCATTCTTAACAAGAAAGCAGATCTTTATTTCAAGTGAGAAAAATAAACTTGCTAAGCAACATGTTCTCCTTTTTCATTTATGGCTATTTCAATTATTATTTCTGTATTTGAGCTCGCTCTAGGCCTATGCCACACATATGTCCTCTGCATTTTGAGATTCCAGTGGGAGTTTCTTTTGACCACAAATGGTGGTGCGGTGGAGGTGGTCCTAAATGATCAGGAGTCCTTGTCAGAAAAAGCAGCCTATGCGTAGCTGGACCTTGGAGAGTTGTAGGACTCAGGCTGGTATTTCCTTCCAATACTGCACAAGAATATGATGCATCTCTTCCTCCCCTAGGAGCCAAAACCTTTTGAGATGGAACTGTGAGGGAGGGTGAGGGATTTTTGTTTACACATTTAAAGTTGAAGTGAGGATCAAGTCGGGAGAAACTATTTACCATGCTGTGATGAACTCTCAGTCTGGTGATTGTAAATATTGGTTCTGTGCCAAGCATGCGTTCAGCAGTTTCTTGTCATGCTTGTCCAGAGCTTACTACATCATGGCCGTGGTTGTGATAGAGCTGGTATCGATCCAAGCTTCTGTTCCAGCAACAGTAAAATAGGAGTGTTCTTTTGGAGAAAAGTAACATAAAATCAAAATGGCTTCCACTACCACAGTCATGTAAGTCTGCCATTCGTTTCTGTTTGAAATCAAGTCGTCTCTTCATTGACCCTCCTTAATACTTTGCCCCATCTGGCTGGCCTGATGGTTGAGGAGATGTATTCAACTCAGCAAAGGGGCGAGTTTTAAGGACAGACTCTAAGCAGTTCACTGACTTCACAGTTCCGCTGAAGGCTCCTCTCATCTTCAAAACACCTGGGGTATAGAAGATCTCATGTTCGAGCCGTTCTCTCCGGACCGGGTCCTCTCTAAAGCTTTCCACCTCTTACCAACCAGCGTGCTCCCTGTTCAAGAAGGTTTCCCCTCTCCTGCTGTGTTTGATGTGCTTCTGTTACTTGTTCCTTTCTGTTTTTCCCCTATCTACCGATCCCAACCCATCCATTCTGTGGCCCCTCTTCTTTCCTCTAATCATTTTTGTCTGTTACATACTCTCCCCTTTCCAATCACTGAGTTTGGGGATTTTCATTTCTTCGAGAAAAGAGCCTTACTGCGCTGTCGTGACCGCAATGTCTGTCTCTTGTTTTCCAAAAATGTTTAGAGTCTCAGCGTTCTCTAAACATCTTTTTTTTTTCCCCTTCTCACGCACCATTCCCTGAGGCCAAAGCGCGCTCATTCCCTCTGGCTATTACACCCAATTAGGAGGAGGGAGAATTTTACCCCTCCTCCGTCTCCATGCTGACAATGAGGAACATAGTAGAATGATTCAGGATTTTCTTTTCTGTTCTTTGATGTGAACAAATTACGCCTCGGATACCCGCTTGGCTAGCAAACAAAGATCCAGTTCCCTTCATGTTTTGATTCTTTGTCGTTTGGTAAAGATGAGATACACTATTTAAGAACACATCATTTGGAATGCAATTGCTGATTCCTTTTTGGCTTTTTTTTTCAGCAGCTCTTTCAATTCCCTTTGTGCTACTGAAGCATTACGCCTTTATTTAGATAGGTTCAACCTTGCATACCATTTGTAGTGCACATGCTACTGAACTCTATCAAAGTCTCCTCTGTGGTAATGTGCTGATTAGAGTTGCCGTCGTCCCAGAGGTACACGCCATTTCAGAGGCTGTGTTGTGGTTATTATCAGCTGTGCCACAAGTACGCATGCATAAAGCGGTGTCAAACAAGTTTCTAACGGTCCACAATTTGACTCGGGTTTCACAAAAACCTGAATCTTACTTTTACAGTGGTTGTTTGTGTACAAAGCAGAGAACCATGCTTTTTTTTTTTACAGGGCAGTGATGAGTCCTGTGTGCTCCTCTCTGCAAGAAATATGTGTAAGCCAAATCCTTGCATGAATGAGACAACTTTCTTCATTACTCAAGCTAAGGAGGTCTAAGGCTGCACAAAGGCAAGGGTATTTCAGATGACCACCGCAACATTTTTTTCATTTTCAATGACTAAGTAAGGCTGGCTGTTCTTCTCCACAGAGTGTGTTGTATTTTCAAAAATATGTTTTGAAGCAATCAAAACTACTCTTTCCTGCCTTCTTTTCAAAGCAGAAATGCCATCGTTTGAAAAAGAAAATCAAGAGCAATTCCTTAAATGTAGATAATATCAGAAATATTTGTCACATTAAAGTCGGGATAAGCGATCCTGGGTGGACGATAGCAAGAATTCTCTATATATTGAAAACATACTGCACAAAAATCTACTGTTTCACTTCTGACTAAGAGCCTTGTGAATGCACAATCTGATTTGACAGCAAATTGGGACCAACGGAGAAGCTGGTGGCGGCATGGTGGTGCAGTTGTTAGCACGGTCGCCTCACAGCAAGAAGGTCCTGGGTTTGAGCCCCGGGGTAGTCCAACCTTGGGGGTCGCCCCGGGTTGACCTCTGTGTGGAGTTTACATGTTCTCCCCGTGTCTGTGTGGGTTTCCTCCGAGTGCTTCCGTTTCCTCCCACAGTCCAAAGACATATAGGTCAGGTGAATCTGCCGTACTAAATTGTCCCTAGGTATGAATGGGTGTGTGTGTGTGTGTGGGGGGGGGCTGTGATGGCCTGGCGGCCTGTCCAGGGTGTCTCCCCCCCTGCCATCTAATGACTGCTGGGATAGGCATCCCTGCGACCCTGAGAGCAGGATAAGTGGTTTGGATAATGGATGGATGGATGGAGATGCTGGCTTGCAAAGAGGTCTCCTTATACAGAGCAGGCACCTAGGGCGGCCACAGAGACCGGATCTAGTGCATCAGTGCTCAGTTCATCTACTTACCTGATAGCTGAGGGTGTAGAAAGACTCTGACAAAAAATGTGTTGTAAGTTAAAACTGCTGATAGCCACTTCTTGCAGTCATCAAAATATGAATGAGAATGTTGTTAAAAAAAAGTTTACAAGGATGAGATTACACTACTCACAGACTAACAGGACTGCAGAGCTGCTGCGTGCAGGGTTGTGGCGGTCATTTAAGTTAATCTTTCCCTGTACGAACCTGCAGAGTTTCAGTTTTTAGATGCTGAGGCAGATGTCCTGTGGCCTGCCAGAAAAATCAACTTAACCGGTCAAGTTAGGTCAACTTGAAAAATGATTCCTGGATAGAGCCTTTTAGCTCAAGCCCTACTTTTGCAAATATAGCCTTTTTGTAAACATTTAGCAGATGTAAAAGCTGACTCTACGCATTTGCCACGCCATTATTCTAAACTGTTTCTAACATCTTCAGCTTGCTGCGGTGCCGCAAATACAACAATGGCTATTTTTGCATAGTAATTTGCAGTATGAAACAGAGCAAATTTGCTAAAACTTAAGGGGCTATAAACATGGGGACAAGAATATTTTATTGGGGGAGACATCTGATGTGGCAGCATGGTGGCGCAGTGGTTAGTACGGTTGCCTCACAGCAAGAAGGTCCTGGGTTTGAGCCCCGGGGTAGTCCAACCTTGGGGGTCATCCCGGGTCGTCCTCTGTGTGGAGTTTGCATGTTCTCCTTAAATTGTCCCTAGATGTGTGTGTGTGTGTGTGTGTGTGTGTGTGTGTGTGTGTGTGTGTGTGTGTGTGTGTGTGTGTGTGTGTGTGTGTGTGTGTGTGTGTGTGTCGGCCCTGTGATAGACTGGCGGCCTGTCCAGGGTGTCTCCCCGCCTGCCGCTCAATTACTGCTGGAATAGGCTCCAGCATCCCTGCGACCCTGTGTAGGATAAGCGGTTTGGATAATGGATGGAGACGTCTGATGAAAACGTTCATCTCCATCTTTTTTCCCGTAGCCTACTGACATCATCTGTCACTTTGTATGGCTCAGATGAGAGCAGAGCTGTATAGCTATATTTCAAAAATAAAAAAAGAATATTACCAATTTTTCTGACGAAGAAGTCATAGAATTCCTTTTCTGGGCAACTTGATATCATACGGTACTTGTGCTTCAGCAGGACATGTTGTGAAGGCCTCAAGAGTCGTTAACTGAGCTCTGTAACAATAAACAGGTGGCAAGTGTGTGCCTGTATAGGTGCACCAAAGCCCGCGACAGGCCTTGGCTCTGCTGCAGGTTATAAAGTCGGGGCATGTGGGGCTGACAGTGTGGTGTCAGCCGTGTCATATGTGTTTACAGGTGGTGAGCTGTTCTGTGTTTGCCTTCTTGAGAAAGAGCCCATCTGTTGTATGGGAACCTTGCTTCTTGGCTCATATGTACCCTTGCTCATTTTCTCTCCTTCCCTCCTTCTCCTCCCTCCCTTTCTCCCGATTAGCATTCCTGTGCTTTTAATCCCTACTTCCGCTATTCTTCTGCATGCACAGATCAAATGGATATTCCATCTTCAAGTCTTTCTTCTGAATCGCAAACCTAACAACGCCCACTGACCTTTCTGTATATTTATACAGCCTCGCTGTATTATTTTTTTTCTCCTGACCACATGCTCAACACAATGCAAGCATTGTGACTTTTAAAAGAGGCAAGAGCAGAAGCTGAATAGCATTTGCATATTGTAATAGATTTTTACAATAACTTTTTTTTTTTTTGCAGAACAAGCAATATCGCTGCACTTTGCTTATGTGGATTTTTCTCGGTAAAATGCATGAGGGAGCACGGTACATTAAGTGCAAAAACTCTTATTTAAAATTCCACAAAGCAGTGCCACAGCTACCGTCTGGTATTTAAGCAACTGCTTTTTTCAAACCAAACTGTCAAGAGATAGGTTTCGGTATCTGATGAATTATTGACACCCCCCCATACCCCCCAGTATCTGAATTAAGGCCCTCATATTGCTCCCATATATATAGCTGAAGTTAAATTTGCAACAATATTAAGCTGATGTTATTGAAACTCATCAGAAGTAGTAAAAAAATGGTCAAAAACTTGCTGGAATAACTAAATCTCTAGATTAAAAAAAAAAAGCAACACGTGCTGCCGTCACATAACCAACTTGAAAAGGTATGTGGTAGTTGGGTCACTGTATGGGAAATCAGGAATTTGAGTCATTTGAAATGATTCTGCATAAACTACATTTCTGAATTATTTCTGGACGATTCAACCAAGAATGAATAAATTGTCCACTAGATGACATACAGCACGTAATATTAATGTTTTTGTAGTCCCAAAAATATATCATCCTTCACATTCACTACCTGTTTTTCTTCATTTTTAAGCATTCTTAGTAATATCTGACAATATTTTTCACTGTCAATTTATTGATGGTATGATGAGGGTCTACAACTACATCCATGAGATGACGCTTCCAGTCAGGTGTGTACAACCAAGCTAGCACTGTTAAGCAACCTTCATATTGGAGATTTCTCAGTACTGATTCTCACTTGGTTTTCTGACCTACACCTGAAGGCTGAAGTAAAGCATATTGATTCAGACCGTAGTAAGGATTAGACTTAAGGGAACAGGTCCAGAAAGCTTGGGCAATTTTTTGTTATTTCTGTATATCATACTTGAAATAGCAATTTAATCCACTAATAAGTACCCCCCCCCCCCAAAAAAACCCATTTGAATCCAATAAAGATCATATTTACATTCCTGAGTATACAGGCATGCTTCCAGAAGGGGTTTATTATTAGCTGATGATTAAACTATTATCATAAAATTAATTCATTATACTAATTAGCTATTATCAACAGAGGCTTATAAATCATTTAAATCACGCAAGGATAAAAAATGGAAAGCGAAACCATTTTTCACTCTGAATTATGTCTTTATTAGTTACTTGCCTGACACACGTCAGTCAACAAAACGCTTCATTAGTGGTAGAGTTTATTTTACGCTTTAGCGTCGCTGACGAGATTGGAAAAAAACAAAACAAGAATGGATGGATTATTTTCTCAAAAAGGGCAACCGCGACCCATCTAGTTAGTATGAAAGAGCGTGTTACCGTTCTTGTCATGAGTTGAAAGAACATCAACAGTGTCTCCCTAATTATCACATTATTCATATTTTCACTCTCCCGGATGTCAAAGTCTGCAAGGTATTGTTTGCGTTATCTCACATGTAGCCACCCACTCAATATTAGGATGACTTAATGCTAATAAGGACTGTTGTGCAGCAAACACTGGGAGGGTGGTGGTGGTGCTACGTGGGAGACGACAGGTGACGTCTCGTCCCTCTGGGCTCCATCTCTCTACCGGTAGTGTTCCCGTGCAAAACGGACAAGCTGCTTATACCTGCTTATAAAGTAGTCATAAGACAGTTTATCGTCTGATGTTGTGTTATAACTTTTACACTTTCCATCACGAGTCATTATCATAAATTACACACTTCTTTTGGAGTTTATAGCACACTGGCCTCGTCGAACTAAAATTATACGACTCATTTCCGAGTAAAAAATGCACAGTTTGTATATTGCTGTGACTATAATAGCATCCAGAGAAAAACATGTTTAACGATTAACAAAGTTATTTTTTGGGGGGGGGGACTTGCTTGAAATTGTGTAATGTTGTAACATAATGTTGTATGTTATGTTTCTGAATCGATTTTATTTACAAATAAAACACTTTGAATTAAATTATCCCTCTGGAAGCCTACTAAAAATCTACTACTACTACTACTACTACCTAGGCTGCTCCTGTTAGGAGTCACCACAGTGGATCATCCGTTTCCATTTCTTCCTGTCCTCTGCATCTTCCTCTGTCACACCAGCCACCTGCATGTCCTCTCTCACCGCATCCATACACCTCCTCTTTGGCCTTCCTCTTTTCCTCTTGCCTGGCAGCTCCATATTCAGCATCCTTCTCCCAATATACCCAGCATCTCTCCTCCACACATGTCTAAGCCATCTCAATCTTGCCTCTCTTTCTTTGTCTCCAAACTGTCCAACCTGAGCTGTCCCTCTAGTATAATCATTCCTAATCCTGTCCTCCTTCATCACTCCCAATGAAAATCTTAGCATCTTCAACTCTGCCACCTCCAGCTCCACCTGCTGTCTTTTCATCAGTGCCACCGTCTCCAAACCATACAACATAGCCGGCATTAAGAATACTGTGTGTGTGTGTGTGTGTGTGTGCCAACATGTACCCTGGTGGTGCCAAATGACAGAAGCTAAGCAAGTGTGGGCTTGGCTAGTACTTGAATGGGTGACCTCCAGGGAAAAATGAGCCACTGCTGGAAGTGGTGCCTGAAGGGGGCAGGCTTCCCTCTGGTCCTAATAAAAACAAAATAAATAAATAAATAAAAGCATCCCAGTGTAGTGATGGGGACACTGTGCTGCAGGAGATGTCGTCCATCAGATGAGATCTTAAACCAAGGTCCTGACTTACTGTGGTCATTAAAGATCCCATGACACTTATTGCAAAGAGAAGGGGGCTCCCCTGGGGTCCTGGCAAAATTCCAAACCTGGCTCTCTCCATCTGGCTACCTAATCATCCCCCCGTGTAATTGGCTCAATGATTCCCCCCTCTCCACCTCAAGCTAATGTGTGTTGAGCGTTCTGGTGCAAAATGGCTGCCGTGCATCACCGAGGTGGGTACTACACACTGGTGGTGGTTGAAGTGAGTTATCCCCTTCAATGTGATGTGCCTTGGATGTCTAGATAAGGCACAATAGAAATGTAATCCAACTCATATATATATATATATATATATATATATATATATATATATATATATATATAACCCAGTGAGTCAAGTAAATTCTTGGAGACAGTACAAGCCTGTTTCGCAATCAACGATGACTGCTTAAGGCATGAAACAGGCTTGCACTCTCATAAAGAATTTACTTGACTCACTGGATTATTTTGCTTCTTATTTGTTGAACCCTTTCCCTACCATTGAGTGTTTCTTTTAACAAAGTTTATATATATATATATACACTACCGTTCAAAAGTTTGGGATCACCCAAACAATTTTGTGTTTTCCATGAAAAGTCACACTTATTCACCACCATATGTTGTGAAATGAACAGAAAATAGAGTCAAGACATTGACAAGGTTAGAAATAATGATTTGTATTTGAAATAAGATTTTTTTTACATCAAACTTTGCTTTCGTCAAAGAATCCTCCATTTGCAGCAATTACAGCATTGTAGACCTTTGGCATTCTAGCTGTTAATTTGTTGAGGTAATCTGGAGAAATTGCACCCCACGCTTCCAGAAGCAGCTCCCACAAGTTGGATTGGTTGGATGGGCACTTCTTGCGTACCATACGGTCAAGCTGCTCCCACAACAGCTCAATGGGGTTCAGATCTGGTGACTGCGCTGGCCACTCCATTACCGATAGAATATCAGCTGCCTGCTTCTGCTCTAAATAGTTCTTGCACAATTTGGAGGTGTGTTTAGGGTCATTGTCCTGTTGTAGGATGAAATTGGCTCCAATCAAGCGCTGTCCACTGGGTATGGCATGGCGTTGCAAAATGGAGTGATAGCCTTCCTTATTCAGAATCCCTTTTACCCTGTACAAATCTCCCACCTTACCAGCACCAAAGCAACCCCAGACCATCACATTACCTCCACCATGCTTAACAGATGGCGTCAGGCATTCTTCCAGCATCTTTTCATTTGTTCTGCGTCTCACAAACGTTCTTCTTTGTGATCCAAACACCTCAAACTTGGATTCATCCGTCCACAACACTTTTTTCCAGTCTTCCTCTGTCCAATGTCTGTGTTCTTTTGCCCATCTTAATCTTTTTCTTTTATTGGTCAGTCTCAGATATGGCTTTTTCTTTGCCACTCTGCCCTGAAGCCCAGAATCCCGCAGCCGCCTCTTCACTGTAGATGTTGACACTGATGTTTTGCGGGTACTATTTAATGAAGATGCCAGTTGGGGACCTGTGAGGCGTCTGTTTCTCAAACTAGAGACTCTAATGTACTTATCTTCTTGCTCAGTTGTGCAACGCGGCCTCCCACTTCTTTTTCTACTCTGGTTAAAGCCTGTTTGTGCTGTCCTCTGAAGGGAGTAGTACACACCGGTGTAGGAAATCTTCAATTTCTTAGCAATTTCTCGCATGGAATAGCCTTCATTTCTAAGAACAAGAATAGACTGTCGAGTTTCAGATGAAAGTTCTCTTTTTCTGGCCATTTTGAGCGTTTGATTGACCCCACAAATGTGATGCTCCAGAAACCAAATCTGCTCAAAGGAAGGTCAGTTTTGTAGCTTCTGTAACGAGCTAAACTGTTTTCAGATGTGTGAACATGATTGCACAAGGGTTTTCTAATCATCAATTAGCCTTCTGAGCCAATGAGCAAACACATTGTACCATTAGAACACTGGAGTGATAGTTGCTTGAAATGGGCCTCTATACACCTATGTAGATATTGCACCAAAAACCAGACATTTGCAGCTAGAATAGTCATTTACCACATTAGCAATGTATAGAGTGTATTTCTTTAAAGTTAAGACTAGTTTAAAGTTATCTTCATTGAAAAGTACAGTGCTTTTCCTTCAAAAATATGGACATTTCAATGTGATCCCAAACTTTTGAGCGGTAGTGTACTCTATACTAATATACTATATTTGAATATGCTATATACTATATATAATATACTGTGGAGTTAGAAAACAACGAGACAGGAGACGTGAGAGTAGACGTAGTCGAGGTAGTTTACTAGCTCCAACTTAGCATGTCATACATTCGACAACGACACTGAACCGTGAACCGGAAGCGGAAGTGCATTATTTGACCCCTCGCCTCTTCCCTTAAAGGTACACCGTCCTCTTAGGTGAATGTCTCTCGTTATATAGATGTGGGTCACCACACAGGCCCCCCCAGAATTCACCTACACAAAACAATGCAAAACAGCAAAAGTGCAAGTCATGAACATAAAGATAGACTCTACAACAGAACAGTCAATGACATAGTGCAAAGTCACGGGGAAAACAGGTGACGAGTCGGGGGGCGGACCCTGCGGCCATAACGGCTGCGCTTCACAGGAGGGGAAACAGATGGGGTCGAAACTCAGGCCATAGGCGGGGCCGAAGCAGGAACAGAGGCAGGTGCCGGGGCCGACCTAGGAGGGTGCCCCCGCCGCGGGGGTAGGGCCAATTGCATTGGCTCCCCAATGTCCAAGTGAGCGGGCTTGAGACGGTCTATAGCGACCCGCTCCGGCCTGCCCCCCATGTCCACCACAAAGTTCTTATCCCCCGCCTCCAGGACGCGGAAGGGCCCGTCGTATGGGGGCTGCAGCGGGGACCGATGGCTGTCGTGCCTAATGAAGACGTACCTCGCCGATGGCAGATCCTTGGGGACGTAGGACCGGGGGAGGCAGTGTTGAGACATCGGAACGGGAGCGAAGGCACCGGCAGCGCTCCGGGACGCACTGAGGTGAGAGGCGGCCGACCAGGGAGCCGTAGCATCCGGAAGAAACTCCCCCGGAACCCGCAGGGGCTGGCCATACACCAGCTCAGCGGAGGAGGTCTGGAGGTCTTCCTTCGGGGCCGAACGCAGGCCGAGCATGACCCACGGGAGCCGGTCCATCCAGTCGCAGCCAGTGAGGCTTGCCCGCAGAGCGGCTTTCATGTCCCGATGGAACCGCTCACAAAGTCCGTTGCTCTGCGGGTTGTACGCCGTAGTGCGGTGGATCTTCACCCCCAGGTGCTCAGCGACCGCCGTCCAGAGCTCCGAGGTAAACTGGGAGCCCCGGTCGCTCGTGATGTCACCAGGCGTGCCGAAATGGGCCACCCAGCAGCCGATGAACGCCCGCGCTACCTCTGCTGCCGTCGTGGAGGACAAGGGAATAGCCTCTGGCCACCTGGTGGCCCTGTCCACAATAGTGAGGAGGAACGTATAACCACGGGAGGGGGGCAGGGGACCCACCAGGTCAACATTGACGTGGTCAAACCGCCTCTCTGGAACCACAAACGGCGCCAAAGGGGCCTTGGTATGGCGGTGCACCTTGGCGCGTTGGCACGCCACACACGAGCCGGCCCAGGCTCTAACATCCTTACGGAGCCCAGGCCAAACAAACTTGACGCTCACCAGCTTGGTCGAGGCCTTCACTCCCGGGTGGGAAAGGCTGTGGACGGTGTCGAAAACTTGGCGCCGCCAGGAAGTAGGCACCAGGGGGCGCGGTTGACCGGTGGAGATGTCACAGAGGAGGGTGGTGTTGGCCGCGTCGAACGTCACGTCCTCCAGCCGTAGCGCCGTAGGGGTCGACCGGTAGTCTTGAACGGTCGCGTCCTTGGCTTGGTCCGCTGCCATAGCGGCGTAGTCGAGTCCCAAGTGAACGGCGTTAACAACCGCCCGTGAAAGGCAGTCGGCGACGAAGTATCCTTGCCCGACACGTGTTGTATGTCCGTGGTAAACTCGGAAACCGCCGCGAGATGGCGCTGCTGACGCCCAGACAACGGTTCTGAGGTTTTGGCCATACAGAACGTCAGCGGTTTGTGGTCCACGAAAGCGGTGAACTGTCGGCCCTCCAATAGGAACCTAAAGTGTCTGGTTGCGAGGAAGAGACCCAGTAGTTCCCTATCAAAGGTGCTGTATTTGCGCTCGCTCTCACGGAGTTGTTTACTGAAGAACGCCAACGGCTGCCAGCCCCCCCCCCACCCACTGCTCACACACGGCCCCCACGGCGTAGTCGGAGGCATCCGTTGTAAGGGCTATGGGGGCGGCAGGCGACGGGTGAGCTAGCAGCGCAGCGTTGGCCAGCGCGGTCTTGGCGGCCACAAAAGCCTCGTCCATCCCTGAAGACCAGTCCAGCTCGTCCTTAGACTTCTCACCCCGCAGGGCCTCATACAGGGGACGCATGATGTGGGCGGCACGAGGCAGGAAACGGTTATAAAAGTTCACCATGCCCAGGAATTCCTGCAGCGACTGTACAGTGCGGGGGCGGGGGAACATGGTGACAGCCTCAACCCTGGCAGGGAGGGGAACGGCCCCCTGTGGAGTGATGTGGTGCCCGAGGAAGGTGATGGACGAGTCCCCGAACTGACACTTAGCTGGGTTGATGATGAGGCCGTGTTCGCTGAGCCTGTCGAACAGCTGTCTGAGGTGCGTCATGTGTTCCTCCGCCGACGCGCTGGCCACGAGGATGTCGTCTAAGTACACAAACAAAAATGGCATGTCGCGGAGCACAGAATCCATAAGGCGCTGAAACGTCTGCGCCGCCCCTTTAAGGCCGAAAGGCATACGTAAAAACTCAGAGCCCAAAGGGTGTGATGACAGCCGTTTTTGGGACATCCAGTGGGTGGACCGGCACTTGGTGATACCCCGCACTAAGTCGATTTTGGAATAGATGGCAGCGCCCGCCAGGTGGGTAGAGAAATCTTGTATGTGCGGTATGGGGTACCGGTCGGGGGTCGTGGCATTGTTTAGGCGACGGTAGTCCCCGCACGGGCGCCAACCCCCGTCGGCCTTAGTAACCATGTGAAGAGGGGAAGCCCACGGGCTGTCAGAACGGCGGACAATGCCGAGGCGCTCCATAGTCGAAAACTCCTCCCTGGCTATTGCGAGCTTGGCCGAGTCGAGGCGTCGGGCCCGGGCGTAAACTGGGGGGCCCACTGTGGTGATATGATGTTCCACGCCGTGCTTGGCCACCGCCGATGAGAAGGTGGGTGTGGTGAGCTCGGGGAAATTGGCGAGCAGGCGTTGGTATGGATCCCCGGTGGAGAGTGTGTTAGCGAGGCACAGCGCTCCAGCCCCCCCAAGCGTGCAGGGGTATGACGCAAAAGAGACGGCATCAATCACGCGACAGTTTTTAACATCCACCAGCAGGTTGAAAGCACAGAGGAAATCCGCACCTAGGAGCGGGGTGGATACAGCAGCCATCACAAAGTCCCAGCCGAAACGTCGGCCGCCAAAACACACGTCTACATGTCTCATACCGTACGTCCGAATGGACGTGCCGTTGGCGGCGTCCATCTGGGGGCCGTGACTGTCGGTCATCGTGTCCACAGCTTGTGCTGGTAGTATGCTGCGTTGAGCGCCAGAGTCAACCAGCAGCCGCCGGCCCGACAAGGAGTCTCTGATGAACAACAGCTTGCAGTCACGGCCGGCGCCCATAGCCGTTAACGAGCGCCGGCCTTGGCGTTTCCCTGAACCCTGTAACTGCAGGGTTTGCGACACCGTTTTGCTTTTGCCCCAAACCTGGCATGGTAATAACAGAGCCCGTCGTCAGGTTGGCGGCGGGCTGTCACCGCAGCCGCGGTGTCCATATAGTCGTACACAGGTGGTGGTGGGGCGGTCTGGTGGGGTAGCAGGGCATGCACAAACTGTTGCCGGTTGGCCAGGAAAACCCTGTCTGCTTCAGCAGCCAGAGAACGGTAGTCCTTGGAGGCGGCGAGAGGAGAACTGGCCAGTGCTGTGCGTACAGGTGCGGGGAGCTGCCTCAGAAAAATGTGTGTGAAAAGAAAGGCCGGATCAGCCGATCCCAGCACAGACAGCATTTTTTCCATTAACTCAGACGGTTTGCCGTCGCCGAGGCCATTCGGGGACAGTAAACGGTCTGCCTTCTCCAGCTCCGACAGTTCAAATAGTTTCAGCAGGAATGTCTTTATAGCATCGTACTTGCCAGCAGCTGGCGGAGCTTCCAACAGTGTCATTGCTCGCGCCGTTGTCGATGCGTCTAACGCCGCCACTACGTGGAAGTACTGCGTTGCATCCTGCGTTATCCCTCTCAGCTGGAACTGGGCTTCCACATGTTGAAACCACGGCCGTGGATTATGCTGCCAAAAGTCGGGTAGCTTTACAGAAGCGGTGTAAATGCTAGCGTTAGCAATAGCCATGTTGTTAGCACCGGCTTCGTTGTTGTCAGACATACTCGTATTAGTTGTTCGATCACGTCGGGGTCACCAATGTGGAGTTAGAAAACAACGCGACAGGAGACGTGAGAGTAGACGTAGTCGAGGTAGTTTACTAGCTCCAACTTAGCATGTCATACGTTCGACAACGACACTGAACCGTGAACCGGAAGCGGAAGTGCATTATTTGACCCCTCGCCTCTTCCCTTAAAGGTACACCGTCCTCTTAGGTGAATGTCTCTCGTTATATAGATGTGGGTCACCACAATACTATACTATAATATATATTATATATACTATAATATATAATATACACACACACTATACTAATATACTATACATCATATACTATATAATATCTATATATTATATACATTATTATTATAGATTATTATCATCCATCCATCCATTATCCAAACCGTTTATCCTGCTCTCAGGGTCGCAGGGAGGCTGGAGCCTATTCCAGCAGTCATTGGGCAGCAGGCAGGGAGACACCCTGGACAGGCCGCCAGGCCATCACAGGGCAATCATATAGTATCTGATATACTATACTATACTATACTATACTATACACACACACACACACACACACACACACACACACACACACACACACACACACACACACATATGGTATGTGTAGCCTAACTGTTGTTATTTCCAGTTGGAAATAATTGCTATAAAGAAACACAAGTGTCAGCTCTGCTGCTCCTCTTGGCTTGACCTAAGAAAGGAAATTACAGCTCTATTGATTCATGCCGACTTCAACAGTGCGGCTGTCTTTTCTGACCATGTAATCATTTTTGAGATAGAGGAAGACATAATCAATGCAAGTGTTGGTTCAATATCTTTTTGTCGCATAAAAAAATGCTAGTGTTAACTTTGTGCGACCATTGCCCCTTCAACTCTGCACGCAATGTTTGATATAATAAATAGTTGTTTTCTCTCTGAGGGACACTACTAGGGAGAGAGATTGATGAGCAATTTCAATGGATTATAAATCATGGGGAAATAACGTGAGCAACAACGTGGTTGAAGTCATAATTCTCTTGTGTAAATTTTCTTAGTCCTACGGTAAATCAAGCTTGTTTTTATGAAAGGATTTTATGGGCTCCAGCTTTTTAAAGCCACCCTGTTAAACCTTTGCCCCCTATACCTGCCAAACCTGGACAAAAAAAAAAATCAACTCCAGCAAAAAAAATAAATAAAATAAATTGCATTGCTTGAGATTCATAACAAAGGACGCTTCTCAGACACAAACGACATTTTTCAGCCCCTTACAGCAGTGTCTGTTGTCCCCGTGTCAGCAACGGGACAGCATCCTGTCACAGAGCTGAGCTGATATAAGATCCATTACCTGGACTGTTACTGACTTTGTCATAGGCCATGGTCATACCTAACAGTCATAAAGAATGACAAAGTGACATGTTTTACGCCAAAGGTTCCCAAACATTTTCATTCGAAGCACCTCCAAAGAGATGCAATTCAGACCACAGGCATCCATTTGATAATATATGTTGTCCTGCAGAATGCCATGTTCTTGTTCCTACTCTTATTCTTTGTCTTATTCTTATAATAATAATAATATCAGTATGGTGGCACAGTGGTTAGCGCAGTCACCTCACAGCAAGAAGGTCCTGGGTTCGAACCCTGGGGTTGTTCAACCTTTTGGTGGGGGGGGGGGGTCATTCTCTGTGTGGCGTTTGCATTTTCTCCCCATGTCTGTGTGGGTTTCTTCTGGGTGCTCCAGTTCCAGTTGTCCCTAGGTGTGTGTGTGTGTGTGGGGGGGGGGCTGTGATGGCCTGGCGGCCTGTCCAGGGTGTCTCCCCACCTGCCGCATCCCCAATTGGGATAAACAGCTTGGATAATGGATGGATAATAATAATGAAAATAATAATAATAATGAATTACATTTATAAATGACAATAGACCTTTGTACAGGATTGAAAGCTGTCTGTACTGTAGGTGGGGAGGTAAGAATGAGACAGTAAAGCGCATGATCGAGCTAGTAATTCCTACACTTTCTCTGATTCTGCAACTCATTTTACTGGGGCCTCCTTCGAACCCCTCAAGAAAATGTCAAACATGGATTTTTACCCACTACACTGCAATAACTAATGTCCAACTAATTGGTTTTGTGTGTGTGTGTGTGTGTGTGTGTGTGTGTGTGTGTGTGTGTGTGTGTGTGTGTGTGTGTGTGTGTGTGTGTGTGTGTGTGTGTGTGTGTGTGCGTGCGCGCATTGTATTGGTATCTATAATGGACACCTTGGTGTCACAGTTTTTTCCTGTACATCTGTATCATGTTTCTAAGCCTGAGTATCTCATTCATGGGCCCTTTTAAATGGCACATGGAAGTGGAGATTACACGAGCACCTTCCCAAACAACCCACCCAATCCAACCATGTACTCCTTTGTATGTGTCTGCATGCATGTGTGTGTGTGTGTGTGTGTGTGTGTTTGTCTAAAAGAAAAGGAAGAGGGTATATGTGTGTGTGAAAGAGGGATTTGTTGGTCTGTTTGAGAGATTGTAGATTTTGTGTGTGTGCGGGTCTTTCAGCACCCGCGTATGTAAGTGTGCGTGTTATGTATGGTTTATGCTGGTACGTGCTATGCATGGCTTCCCCTATCTCCCCTGAACACCTTGAGGTCATATCAGCCCTGTGCTGGACAGAGTGGCTGGCTCCCATTTAGATTATGGATGGTTATTACTTCCCCCCGGCTGTCAGTCAGATTAAACCAATATGTCCCGGGATGGCGCCTTATCACGCCACAGAGAAGTCCATCTCCTGAAAAAGAGGAGGGACTATTTGAATAAGTCATCTCAACTACCCTACGTGTTTTACAGGTTTACGAGCTTGGTCTGGCGATGTCTCTGCGTGTGCCAGTGCAAACTGGGAAAATTTATCATCGTATTTCAACCTCCTTTAAATTTGCCCCGTTTTATTATATTGAAAGGTTTGTGATAGAGTTATGATTAGTGCGGCATTATAGAAAATGTCACGTGCAGTTAAATTACGTTATTTTACAAGTGTGTCGTACAAGTGTTAACTAGTGACACACAAAAAAGAGGGGAGGGAGGAATAAAAGCAGAAAATGTAGAAATAAATAAATGATGCAGAAGAGAAAACAGGTGCCCAGGGTGTATATAAAATGATTCATTTTAGGTGCACGCATGGTGAGAATCTGTAGGCTGACCCAACTCCCCAATCTGCAGGATGTCGGAGTGGGACTTCACTGCACTCAGCTTGACAGCGCTCAGGTCCGTCCGCAGAGCAAACGGTTTTATTGCTCTTTACTTCATGAAGTATAAATGCAATTTGTTTTTTAACACTTGATTATCATGAGTAATGAACCCAGCTGGCTGCCGGTTAGCGATATCAGAATCAGAACCAACTTTATCGAGTGTGCTTATGCACAAGAGGAATTTGACTGCGGTGCACAGCAGCTTCTAGCACTTGCAGACATCACTCACAAAAAAATAAATAAAAATAAAAAATAGAAAAAAAACAGAAATAAATGGAATAATAAACAGGACATTGGAAGCAAGCATGCATGCACAACAGGTATGTCGCTACTATACAGTTTTTTTTGTGGTTGAGTAATTAACAACCTATGCCCATATATTATACCATCCATCCATCCATTATCCAGACCCTTTATCCTGCTCTCAGGGTCGCGGGGATGCTGGAGCCTATCCCAGCAGCCATTGGGCAGCAGGCGGGGACACACCCTGGACAGGCCGCCAGGCCATCACAGGCCACAGCATGGGTACATCACAGGGTACAGCATGACAACATGAAATACCAGGCTCTGAAGCCAGGTGTTTGAATAGCATATTGCTTACATACTATATTGCCCATACACTGTACTCTATACATCTGAACAAATCCAATTGGTTCCTTAAACATGAGCCGCACACACTAGAGGCTCATGAAGATGGTTTACTTATAAAAGTAATGTATTTCAGGAGTGGCTGCTTTCGACTGGTTCTTCTGCCTGTCCCATTTGTACATACGCAGATTCAGGAATGAAGAAGTCCTCTAAAAGATTGGTTAAGAGTTAAAATAGAGTTTGCCTTTGTGAAAATAACCAGTAACCATATAACTTACAGGCCATTAATGACAGTAATTGTGAAGGAATTGCTAAGAAATTGCATAGCAATGTGAAGAAACGACCCACCTCTCTCACCCTATATGTGGACTATACAACCCACTATAACAATTAATTCCCATATAATTATCGACCAGCCCTCTTTATTCTGCTTTACCTTTACGCTATTACCCAATACTTCCTGGCAATTCTACTACTACAACTTGCCATTACACTGGTCAATTGCTACAGGGAGTGGTGTTGGTGGTAGGGGGCAGTCTTCCCTCTGGTCCTAATAAACAAAAACCCCAATGTCCCAGTGCAGTGACGGGGACACTGTGCTGTAGGAGATGCCATTCTTCAGATGAGACGTTAAACCGAGGTCCTGACTCACTGTGGTCATTAAAGATCCCATGACACTTATCGCAAAGAGTAGCCCAACCCCCCCCCCCCCCCCCCCCCGGTGTCCTGGCAAAATTCTCAACCTGGCTGTCTCCATCTGGCCACCTAATCATCCCCCTGTGTAATTGGCTCAATGATTCCTCCCTCTCCATCTCAAGATGATGTGTGGTGCAAAATGGCTGCTGTGCATCACCCAGGTGGGTGCTACACATTGGTGGTGGTTGAAGTGAGTTCACCCCCCCCTTCTCTGTGAAGCCCTTTGGCAGATTCTGCACAATGGCAGAGTGGGTCACGTCTTATCCGTCACCTCAGAAACCATTAAAAGATGTGGTCCAGGTGCAGCAGAAATGTTCATATTCAAGCCATTCAGCTCTGTTCTGTGGAGGAGATTTGGGAGTGATAGAGTTGGTGCTGGCGGTACGGAGACAGCAAGCGGGTAATGTTCAAAATATGGCCGCCCTCGGGAAAACGTCATTTCGGATGCTCTTAGCAGTGGCTATGTATCTGTTGAGGAATCTCTTGACCTCTGATATGAGCATGATCTCTGTATCTCTGCTGCGTACCTGCAGCATATCGCTCTCCAGGGTGTTCTCGCCAATCACCACGGTGAGAAGAACCCCCATCCCGTTATACTTGGCATTCAACTGGGTGTCCAGATAAAGTGCTTTATAAATGTAATCCATTATTACCATTATTATTATTACTAGTAAAACAATAGTTTGGAAGGGAGAGCTTAGAGCATGTTTTTATTTATGTCTGAGAGGTCTAACAGAAAAGATCATCAAAGGAACATCAGAATTTCATCTCGTGCATAAATTCAGATCTTTTAAATGAACCGTACCTCTGTGCTGAGCAGAAATTCCTTTCATGGTAAAGTTTATTCAACAGTGTTTGTCCTTCAACTTTAAACTGCAGGGAGAAATATCTGCTTTTGTTTAGTGGTGCTCCCATTTCCTTCATGGAGCACGCCGCCTTTGTGGTCACCATGATTTGCAGCGGTAGCGTTGCTGATTTTAAGGAGCTCAATTTGTCAGTTTTGCTTTGAGACACTCAAGGAGGACTTGTTCAACTCTTCACCTAATGTACGTCAACTCTGGGATTACAGCAAGAGCAGAACATTTCAAAAGTACATTTTGGATGGAATATAAATGACTTCATTTGGGAACCCTGACAGCATGCAACTTTCACAAAATGTTCCGCAAATCTGTGATAAAAGTGAGTGTTTCCTACCATGGATTCTCCACTCAAAGTAGATAATATGTTGTTTTACGAGAGCTCAATTAGATCGCATATTTCATTGCGTTCTGTTATTCATTTCCCCCTCCCCCCCTCTTTTCAAATGGTGCTATTGGCATGCCACTGTGGACTTTAATAAAAGTCAGTTGAGGTTAAAAGTTTTACTTGCCAATACCAGTCCAGTGCATCCGTTTTTTTTATTCCCATTTACAGCACAGCAAATCATTTTCGACTGCAGCCGTCTTTCGCTTAGAGCAGTTCATCTAATTGACAAATGAAAGTGTTCAAACATTAAGTTGAATTACTACTGAAAATCTAATTATCACTGTAACATCTTACACCTTAGATGTGGATTTTCACAAAACACCCACAATCCCCTGCTTGTGCCAAGAACGGCACATCACCATATGACCTTATATTCATTGTGGAATTGTGCAGAATATGTATTTGTTTATAGGATTGACAGAGACAGACAGAAAGATCAGTTGATTGATTGTGGATTTGATTTATTGTTGTCCAAAAACGTCTCTGACCATTCAGACCTCCAACACAGTGACCATGGAGGCTGATAAACTTGCCTGGGTGCGCGCACATCTGTACATGTGCTGATGTGCATATGATGGTAGTATCTATATGTCTACATGCATGTTTGAATCTGCATGTGTGTATCTGTGTGTCTGACCTGGATCAATATCTTGGCCTCCATATTGGATTAGGAAAGGGAATGGCAGAAGGAAAACCACAACAAGTGAGTTATGGAATGTGCTCAGTTTTAGGATTACAATGGTGCTTTGCTGCATGGGAAAGTATGAGGGGAGTCTTCTTCTGCCAGACCACTGAGAGGTTGAGAGTTCTTGGTTTTGGCGCCTTGTTACTTAATTTGCAGCTGTCCCTCTCTTTTAAAGCAAAGTTGAAGGCTGCGGTTTGCAGTTCATTTCTTTTTATCTCTTTATATGCTGTCTAAGTAAATAACTTTCTTGTCCAGCTCTCAGCTGCTCAGCAAGATTCATGACCGTTTTCTAAGTTAGAACCATATGCTTCTTGGGTGTTGTGAAGTTACTTAAGCTCTCTTCAAGTGGACATTGGAGAGACAGCCTGATCTTACGATTGTTTTTTTTATTACGATCGCTTGCACCCTAAAATGAAAAATAACACAGTTGGTGAAACCTGACACTCAAGAAGCAAAACCTCAGCCCACATCTGCACAACTGCACATGCTCAGCCTCACACTTTTTGCACAACACTAGACACACTTCTCTACATTAGACACAGAAATCTAACACATCACAGCATTTCAAAATACCACACCTACGTATGAACCAAGCAATCAAACATGGCTGTCAGGTGTACAGTCACTTAGGTACTCAATTGTAAATTCACCAATCAGGCGTCAGCACTATAAAAAGGCGACAGGTGAGTGTACCTGTCTTCAACAAAAATGAAAGACATATGTTGCAGGAAGAGGTAGAGGTAGACCCGAAGGAGGACGTGGACAAAGAAGGCGAGGACCAAATTTATCAGATGGGATTCGAGCAACATTGGTTGGCCATGATGTAAACCATGGGTTGCCATTGAGAGAGGCTGGACAGAGTTCAGCCCAACCTCGGCAGATATGCCGCTGCAACAGTAATTCGAACAATTTGACAAGAGCACAGGTGAAAAACAACTTTTCTCTACCGTCTGCAGAAAATCAGTACAATGTAGCCTACTATATGCACTACATCAGTACATCTTGGTACCCATTCGCTACATTCTATGTTTCAAAATAATGCCTTTGCTTTGCTCTTTGCAAAATAATGCCTTTGCTCTTGGCCAGACGCACAATTTTGCTCAAATGGAAGAATGCTCCGCCGCCCACGCTTAGTCCGTGGCTTCGAGACATAATGTTCTATCTCAACTTAGAGATGCTGCGATTCTCAGTCAGTGGCTCAGAGAGAAAAAAAGTATAAAACCTGGGAACCCTGTTTAACATACTTTCATAACACCCAGACAATATAAGCACAATATTTGTTTTAACGCAGCCCGACATGAAAAACAATATCTGACTCCGTGGATAAAGCTATTATTTATTTCTTTACACCTATACATTGTGCCTTAGAATTATTCCATATAATCAGGGGGGGTGGGGGGCAGTGGGGACTTGGGGGTGGGAGGGAAGGGCTGTTTCACTATATCCCTGTTACCACCGTCACTGCCGCAGGGTTTTGTTTGTTTTTGCTTGTTCTGTACATTGATGTATGGCGTTGTGGAATATATGTGCCCAACCCTGCTCATGTATTTGGTAAAAATTCAATAAAAATATTTTGAAAAGAGAAAATAATGCCTTGTGCGCTGTCCTGTGACATGTTCCATGCATTTTGATTGGTCTACATACGATTGAGGGTCAAGAACGTTAAGGAGGAAAGGGCCCCACATTCTCAGAGGAACAAGAGAGAGTTATCATAAACATGGCTTTGGCCAATAATGTGATACACCTCAGAGAAATTAAAAAAAAACAGCCTCGATGACCACACAGTTTTCAGTAATATCCATCAGGTCTCTATCAACTCTGGGGCGAATCCTTAAAAAACATCACATACAGATGAAACAACTCTACTGAGCACCATTTGGAAGAAATTCTGAGAGTAAAAGCCCTGCGGCATGACTATGTGAAGGTACGTATTGTACACTTCTGTGCACTGAACACAGAACCTTTTTACATGTAAATTTATAGTAATAATAATGATAATAATAACTATATTTATATAGCACTTTAGGCCTACATTGAACTACACAATGTTGTCTTTTTTTCCTCAGAGTTTTGCAAATGGGCAATCCCACATGAAGTTATCTTCATAGATGAAGCTGGGTTTAACCCGATATAAGTAAGAAGAGGAAGAAACATCATCGGCCACAAAGCTATTTCGAATGTCGTGAGCCAACATGGTGGTAACATCACAATGTGCGCTGCAATCACGCAGAATGGGGTCCTCTACCGCCATGCCAACTTAGGTCCTTACAACACGGCCGACAAACTCACATTGTTACACAGACTCCACAGCATCGTTACAGCAAAAGACCAAATGGACATAGAGCAGATGAGATACACTGTCATCTGGGACAATGTATCTTTCCACCAACCTATTCTGGTCCAAAACTTCTTTCATCAGCATCCACAATTTTCACTCCCAGTATCTCCCACCATATTCTTCCTTCCTTAACCCCATTGAGGATTTTTTTTTCCGGCATGGCGGTGGAAGGTTTACAATCTCCAGCCCTATGTCAGGATACATTACATTACATTACATTACAGTCATTTAGCCGACACGTTTATCCAAAGCGACTTACAATAAGTGCATTTAACGTAGGAAATCAGGAGAACTTGTAGTCATCTGAGGTCATAAGTGCATCTTCTCTCTAAACAAGCATCCAAGAGCAAAACCAGGGCTAAAGTAAAAGCACAAGAAAGAGATTTTTTTTTTAAATGAGTGAACACTAAGTGCTAAGAGCAAGTAACAGGGTAGTAGTTCTTGAAGAGGTGAGTTTTCAACCTGCGCCGAAAGATGGGCAGCGACTCCGCTGTCCTGACATCAGTGGGGAGTTCATTCCACCACTGTGGGGCCAGGACAGAAAAGAGCTGTAACCAGGTCGATCGGCAGCAGGGGCCTCTGAGCGACAGGGCAACCAGGCGTCCCGAGGGAGCAGAGCGAAGTGGTCGGGCGGAGGTGTAGGGCTCGACTATGGCCTGGAGATAGGAAGGAGCTGTTGCTTTCACTGCCCTGTAGGCTAGCACCAGAGTCTTAAACTGGATGCGAGCAGCTACTGGGAGCCAGTGTAGGGACATGAGAAGAGGAGTTGTGTGGGAGAACTTAGGGCGGTTGAACACCAGATGAGCTGCAGCTTTCTGAACAAGCTCCAGAGGTCTGATGGCCGATGCCGGGGCACCAGCAAGGAGGGAGTTGCTGTAGTCCAGCCGGGAGATGACCAGAGCCTGGATGAGCACCTGTGCCATCTCATCGGTGAGGAATGGGCGAATCCTCCTGATGTTATAGAGGAGAAATCTGCAGGAGCGAGCAACCGATGCATACCCCTCATTCAAGCCATGGAGAAGGCCTGTGACTAATTTGATACAGGGTCTGTGCAAGGATGGATTTGCCATTCAAGAAGATTCTTCCCTCATTGTCTTTCAAGAGAGGACATAGCCTGTGATGTGGACGAAATGCTATGGCCTCATCTGGCTAGGCAAAAAGATGATGCTTTGAGGGTTTTTTTTTTTCACACTTTCTTTTTTTGTCTCCACAAATGTTTTCGCTTTGCTTTTGTAGTATATTCTATTTATATGTCTGTCCTGACTTCCAGTGCAAAATGCAACCTTTGGAAATGTATGGTGATGTATTAAATGGTTTTGAAATGTGGAGTGAAATAAATATTTTCATCAGTGTGCAGTACTGGTCTTGTGTTTGGTCAGTGTATTCATGTATTTTACTCTATCAGTGTATTCACTTATTTTATTCCAACAATATCTCTGAAAAAAGCAAACCCAGTGAACATAATTAGAAAAGTAGAAAGGTTAAAAGTGTTTTAGATTGAGCACAGCAGTGTGTAATAAGTTCAAACAGAATCAGATCGTATGAACCGTGTGTGCCATGACAAAATTGGGGTTTTATAAATTATTGCATAGTTTTGAATGAAGAGTTTCATTTTGCAAAAGATCTGAGGTGTTCTGCTACTTGTGTGTGTGGTTGTGTGAATTGTGTGTAGTGTTTTGACAAAATGAGCCCTGTTTTCAAAATCGTGCTAAACTATGGTAAAAAAAAACAACAACTGTAAGCCCCTGGATAACAGCACAGAACACTAATTGAACTTTGCAATTTCTAAAAGTCATTAAAACCTTTAGAGAAATTTTTGTGTTGATGAAGTGATTACATTTTTTTCTCCAAAAACACATGAAGGAACACTGGTATTAGAAAATATTGATGTTTGGGGTGAGAGAGAGAAAACGAAGCCCTGCAGCCACATGCATAAATGATGCATATGCACAAAAACCATGCCTATGCCATCTTCCGCACATCAACTGGCATTTATAAAAACAATGTGCGCACCTCACGCAATCTTTAGACAATGCTTTTCAAAGTTGGTGACATGAGTGACATGATGAGGTGGAGATGAAGTACAGGGTGAGAGACGAAATCTTTTAGTGTGGAATTTACTGCACTTTTTTTCTTTCAGTGCAAACAGTTCACATTTTTTAATATTTAAAGTCAGACCTGATACCCTTAGAAAAAACAGCAAGGTAATCTACAGCTTTTATTTTTTCTCCCTCATTTCTTAGAAAAATTGTTGTATCATCAGCTAGCTGGGTACATTTGATCTCTGTATCTGATATTTTTATTCCTTTGAAAGGATCGTTATTAATATGTGATGTCATCAACTGTGTAACTACCAAAAAAGAAAGGGGGCAGTGGGGTCTCCTTATTTTATACCTTTGGAGATGTTAATTCTAGAGGTGGTGCCAAAAGACAATTTAACTGTACTATTATATTCTTTATACATAGTTTGAATTGCACGCTTGAAATAGGGTCCAAATCCAAAAAAGTCGATTGCATCATACACAAACTGTGGCTGACAAAGTCAAATGCTTTATAGAAGTATACAAATAAAATATACCTATTGTCTGTGATGTTTTCATTATAAATCAATCCAGTCTAGGATTAACTGAATATTATTACTGATATGCCTCCCTTGCGTAAGACCAGACTGGCAATCATCTGTAATTGTTTCTAACAAGGCAAAATTGAGCAAAAATTAGTGCAAATATTTTTGCATCACTATTAATTAGGGTTATTGGTCTCCAATTATCAAGAATTAAACAATCTTTATTAAGTTTGGGGTAACAGAGTAATTGGACCTTGAGCCATAGTTGCAGGGAGTCTACCCATGTCAATGGGCTCTTTAAACACACATAAGGAAAATTCTGCAACATTGTGTTGAAACTCCGTATAGAACTCTCTGGTCATTCCCTGGGGATTTGTTGTCTTTTAACTTTGATAAGTTCTTTCTAAGCTCTTCCAAGGATATTTCCTGATCACATATTACTCTAGAGCTGTCAGTAATGTGCCTTGCATTTGTTTTTTTTTGATGGATCACGGAAAAAAAAAAGAAGCAGATAAATTTGTTTCTATCTTTAATATATAATTTTTCATAGAATTTATTATCATAGATTGAGATTTCCTTTGGATCATCAGCGATCCTTCCATTAATATTTAATTTAGCCAATTCTTTTTTTCTGAGTTAAGGTAGAATTTGGTCTTCTTTTCACCTTGCTCCAACCATTTCTTTCTTGACCTAACAAAGGCTCCCTTTGCTAAATTCTGATAATATATATATCATCTAACTCTAACTGTAGTGTCGTTAATCTATTTATATCCACTTGAGATT
Organism: Lampris incognitus; assembly: GCF_029633865.1. Classification (NCBI taxonomy): domain Eukaryota; kingdom Metazoa; phylum Chordata; class Actinopteri; order Lampriformes; family Lampridae; genus Lampris; species Lampris incognitus. The sequence goes on along the minus strand of NC_079211.1, from coordinate 136,445,332 downwards.
ATTATCGCTTTCAATTTAGTGTCTTAAGATCTTTTTTTCTTCTGCAATTTGTTTCTGCTTCTAATCACCAAATTCCTAACTTAAAATGTTGTGTACTCCCAATATTTGCCATAAGCTTGGGAAGCCTTTGCTTTTCTCCAGTTATCATTAATTATCATAATTACATTGTCTTTGAAGAACTTATCCTCTATTAGAAAACTGTTTGGCTTTCAGTAACTTGGGTTATGTTTATAGCTATGTGTTACCTTGCCCAGTGTAATTGTCAAGGATATAAGTTTATAAACTGAGTATTGATGGTTCAGTTTTGGTTTTCTTTACTCTTGTATTCAAATCATTTGAAATAATAACATTTCAAAAAAAATCCTTGATTGTTCTGACAAATCTTTGTTGCTCCATGTAAACTGGGTCTTATCAGGGTTTCTAGCCCTCCAAGTATCACAACAGTTTAGACGTAAACAAGTTGTTGAACTCACCATGAGAAGCTTTTAAAGGACGTGGAGGGAAGTGACTTGTTAAGGGGTCACTAATAGAGTTCCAGTCTCCTCCAAGTATCAATGTAGTGTTAATGAAGGTTTTCAATCATATGGACATTTCCTTCTACAGCTCCTGAAAAAGGAACGTTACATCTTTGACTGTTGTTACATCTGCAAATGTTTCCTAAAATAAAAACCTTATCTGTTATTTCAACAACTAAAAGGACCCATCTTCCAAAAACATGACAAACATCTTTTTTAGTACTCCCCCTCCTCTCAATATAGAGATATCCCAGCAGAGTGGTTGCTTCCATGTGCCACCCATATATCATCTCCCCACTGGTTTTTCCAAAAGTCAAAGTCTGACTCTGTTGCATCAGCCTCTCGTAAAAGATTTTTAAAAAATCATTGAAACTTCTACAAAATAAAAACATAGCTTTCCTTTTCACCTGCTCTCAAATGCCCGACATTAAATGAACAAATTGAAAACAACATAATTAAACGACAAAAGGAAAAAAAAACAAGTGATAAACTAGTGAACAGAATGTAAAGCTTTTGCTTTTGGAAAAAGTGAGTGAATGGACGAGTAATGATTTTCAAACACCATTTAACAATAAGAATAAGTGCACCAATTTTAACCTTGGAACTAGGGTTCAGTAGTAGGCCAATACTGAATATAAGAAGCACTGTTATTTTGATCTTACAGCTTGATCTCGTTTCCATCAGTGATGCCTCTGACTCCTATGAAGAATGTCTTCTTGCCCTTTTCCCCTGCCACTTCTATCACAGGCCACAGCTGTTGCGTGCATCCTTGTCTTTGGAGATAAGGTCTACGAATCTCAGTTTCTTTGTTTTGAGAAACTCAGACCCCTTTGCTTGCTCCCATACCATGTCCTTTGTTGGTCTCACTGTAGCTCTTGTTATCACGGGTTGAATCCTACCCTCGTCCTTACGGCCATTTTGGTGACTCACATCAATGTGGGAGCGAAGCTCTTCTCCGGCCTCTGGGAGGATGCCGCGGCAGATGTCCACCACATGGTGCCACACATGTTCTCCTTCTAGTTCTGGCGGGCCGTAAAGTCGTAGGTTCCACCTTCTGTGGTGTTGACCCATCTAGACCTTATCTAGATCTGCTATTTTCCTCTGGTGGTTAGTACTAACTGATTTAGTGTCCTTTACATCCATTATAACTTCCTGTACCTCTTTCCGGAGAAATTCACGGTTTTCCTTCAAGGCTTCAATGCTGTCAGCGTTCTTTTTCATCATGGCGTCAGGATTTTCTTTCATCTTCTCAGAGAGCAACCTCACAATTATGTATGTAACTCACAGGAGAGTGGGCTCCGTCTTGCCTTTTATTTATTTATTTGTTTTTTTGCAGCTGGAGTGGTTGACTCGGATTCTGGCGAGCTAATAAGAATGCATCTCTCCGGTTTTGATTATATTACCAGAATTGGAGAAAAGTTGCTTACTCACTTTCTTTTCTGTAGGTTGGTTTCTCAATCTCTCATCAGCCATTGTGCAGTCTTTTTTTTTTCTTCTTCATGTAGTAGCTAGTTCATTTTCTATCAATAGCCAGTTGCTCCCAGTATCCACCGTCTTCTTTTTGGAAACATTATAAAGTTGTCTGGAAGTTGGAAAAAACAGAGCCTGACGTGCTTCTAAATCAATTATCCGTTGTTATATACAGCTGGTAAACAGCGATTGCATGATTTAGTAAGCGCGCTCATTTTGGCAGCAAAAATTTGATTTTATTATTTGCGACCATTCAATTGTATGCTACAACCTCTTATTCATGCTACAATATAACTTCTACTTGTTATGACACTTATGTATTCATCTAGACTCGTTTTATTGCTTTTAGCCACAATCTTCGCCTGTTTGCGTTGAACGGTCTTTTCCCTGATGGAATGTGGTAGAAATTAATACCATTAGTTTTGCTAGACCTGTTCTGGCAACTCACAGCACAACAAGAGGACATTTTAAAAATGTAAATATCAATCGATCAAAAACCAACTTGCACTCTGCATTGACTGGAGATGGAGAAATTACCGCTTTTCCTGTCAAAATGTACACGCACACTATGCGTGACGTAGGTCATTAAAGGGTCTGTTGATCTAATGATCACTGTCTAGGTGCGAAAATCACCTATTCCATTTTAGCAACCGGAAGTCCCGACTGTGTCAGCAGCCATCTCCCCCCCACCTTTCAGCTCCAGCAAACCAATCATTGCTGGTTGATGTAAAACGCGTAACTCTGCATCGCCTCTGAAGCGCCAGTGTGGGACTGCCGCCCCGAACGCCAGATTCAAAACTTCGGTATACTGCAAAATACAGAGAGGTTTTCTTGGCGGTGATACAGGCTTAAATCATTATTGAGTGAACTCGTTTGGCAAGGGTTTGGATGTTATGGACACTGACTTATATGTAAAAGTCCCGGATTCTAGCCTTAACATGGCTGAATACCATATGCAGCCCACCTCGCTGGGAACTGCGCAATCAAAACGCACCTAGTGTTTGTCCATCCACCCATTATCCAAGCCGCTTATCTCAATTAGCGTCGCGGGATGCTGGAGCCTATCCCAGCAGTCATTGGGCAGCAGGTTGGAAACGCCACCAGTCCACAGGGCCGACACATTCACACCTAGGGACAATTTAGTATGGCCAATTCACCGGACCTACATGGACAGCCCCGGGGTTCGAACCCAGGACCTTCTTTCTGTGAGACGACCGCGCTAACCACTGCGCCACCGTACCAGCTGCGCTGATTGTGCAGATTTCTCCTCTATAACATCAGGAGGATTCGCCCATTCCTCACAGACGAGATGGCACAGGTGCTCATCCAGGCTCTGGTCATCTCCCGGCTGGACTATGGCAACTTTCTCCTTGCTGGTGCCCCAGTGTCAGCCATCAGACGTCTGGAGCTTGTTCAGAAAGCTGCAGCTCGTCTGGTGTTCAACCACCCTAAGTTCTCCCACACAACAACTCACCTTCTCATGTCCCTACACTGGCTCCCAGTAGCTGCTCGCATCCAGTTTAAGACTCTGGTGCTAGCCTACAGGGCAGTGAAAGGAACAGCTCCTTCCTATCTCCAGGCCATGGTCGAGCCCTACACCCCCGCCCGACCACTTCGCTCTGCTGCCTCGGGACGCCTGGTTGCCCCATCGCTCAGAGGCCCCTGCTGCCGATCGACCCGGTAACGGCTCTTTTCTGTCCTGGCCCCACAGTGGTGGAATGAACTCCCCACTGATGTCAGGACAGCGGAGCTGCTGCCTATCTTTCGGCGCAGGTTGAAAACGCACCTCTTTAAGAACTACTACCCTGTTACTTGCTCTTAGCACTTATTGTCCGTGTACCACACACCCAAAAAAGCAATCCGGTGTATGCTGTACAATGCAATGAGGGTTGCACTGACCTATACATGGGAGAAAACAAACAACCACTACACAAATGGATGGCCCAACACAGAAGGCCAAACTCTTCAGGACAAGACTCAGCAGTTTATCTACACCTAAAGGAGAAACACACTCCTTCGACGACAGCAACGTACACATTTTGGACAGGGACGATAGATGGTTTGAAAGAGAGGTGAAGGAAGCCATCTATGCGAAACTGGAAAAACCATCCCTCAACAGAGGAGGAGGTCTGCGACACCACCTATCTCCCACTTACAATGCCGTCCTTTCACCTCTACCCAGGACACTCAAGAAGCCTAGCCTCCAAGAACAACAGTCAGTCGCTAACGGCTCCAACGACTCATGAACAAGCTCTGAATGGAGCACTAACAAAGTCGAAACTAACACCCCCAACGACTGTCGCTGCTTAACATCGGATCACAAAGAGCCATGCACATCAATAGCTCTGACAACGACTCCAAGGAGGATAAATATCTGAGTTTCATCACCAGCCAGTCAGACTAGCTTGGTCTAGTCAGAAAGGCACGAACTGATGAAGCCTCTTGGATGAGAGGCGAAATGTCTTCATGGATATATACCAAGTCCAGTTGCACTCGATTCAATTCCTTTGGACTTAGCACTTATTGTATTCTCTCATTTAAAAAAAAAATCTATTTCTTGCACTTTTACTTTAGCACTGGTTTTGCTCTTAGATGCTTGTTTAGATGCACTTATGACCTCTGATGACTAGCAGTTCTCATGATTTCCTACGTTAAATGATGCACTTATTGTAAGTCACTTTGGATAAAAGTGTCAGCTAAATGATTGTAATGTAATGTGTTTGTTGTTGTTGCTGTTGAGATTAAATCAAGGTCATACTAGGAGTATCACCACAACAACAATCGGTTTAATTTAATTTCGAGGGTAGGACTGTACTGTTACCTTGAAAAAAAAATTCATGAATGTGTTACTGTTGACTAAACAAGACAAGGATTAGCAAACAACGAAAGCATAATAGCAGCCACTGATACCAAAAACAGTTTTAACTTTCAACAGTCAACGGCTGCATTCAGTGCTTTAATTCACATGAACTCGGAGTCAACCTCTTACTTAGCTGTTAATATTCTTTTTATTTTACTCTTAGTTGCAACACACCATGTTACTCTCGCTGATTACATTTCTGAGATACGACTGCCGACCGAGGTTCGTTTTATTTTATTTTTCTGTCAGGGGTCCTTCGCTCGGGATTTATGAGGCTGGTGGTCTCCGTTGCTTTGTGCCATTCTATATTTGTGTTTCTGTTTGTGATCCTAGAAGTGAGACCACCTTAGTTTCACAATCGGTGAAATCGCGCTTCTTCTTTTTTTTGGGGGGGGGTCTTTTCTCTGCCATGCCTTACAACTTGGGGGCGCAAACAGCGGGTTGATTTTTTATGCAAATGAGTGATTAAGGGAGTGTCTACGTCAATTTATGGCTTACGGTGGGAGCGGAAATCAGGCTCATGCACGTGCGTGCAATTACATGATGACAGATTTATGAATCTGAACCTTGCGTATGCAGGGCTTTGCAAATCTGACGAAAAGATGCCTATTTCTCTCTTCGTGCCTACACACAGTTCTAGCCATGAGTCTACACCAAGTTTTATGCATGTGGCCCCTGGTCTTTCCGTTCCCTCCTGCATTAAGCCACATCAATTCAAGTCAAGTTTATTTGTTAAGCCCTAAATCACAGTTGCGGCCACAGGGGGACGTATTTTCTGGCAATGGTAAACAGGTAGCTGCAGTAAATGACAATGGATGACATCCTTGAAGGATATTCCAAGAAAGGTATGCATGCAATAGGTGCTGAGTGGGCAGGGTAGATTGGGCAATAAGCCACTTAATGACAGCGCCTCATGACTGCACCAGGAAACAATGCAAAAAAATGAAAATGAGATGCTTGGCATGAGAGAGGAGATGAACGATGTGATTAGTTTGCTAGGACTCTGATGATATGGTTTCAGCTGCATCGGTCCAGTATGTTGGCATCGATAACAGTCTCCCTCCCCGTCTCGTGATGTTTGCTCTTTACCCTTTCCATATGCTACCCCCTAATTGTGATGCAGTGCCTTACCGAATCATACATACTGAATCATCCTTTAATTAAACTGGCTTCTGCCTCATTGTAGGCAGCGCCATTATCCGCTGACAAATAACAGATAAATGTCTTTATTCCGGTGTCTACAAAACTATACAAAATATGTTCATGCTCACGTTCATGATTTTACACCAGTTTGCTCTCAGTTCATTTGCGATAGCAAAAAAAAAGTAAGCAGAATGTTTCCTCTCAAATAGACCTCCATATATTGCAGATGTTCCTTCATAATAAGGGAAAGTTCTTTTTCTCTTTTTTTTTTGGCAAACACTGGCTTTTGTTCCCCCAAGTGAATTGATTGCTTGTTCCTGATACACTTCTGAGCAATCTGACATTAAATGCATTATCATAATTGTCATGTCATGCATGCAATACCCTTTGTCCTTTTATTTTTTCCGTCCTTCTGGCTCAGTGCCGCTCCCTGACATTGTTTTAGGAGAGTCTTGCTGCAGCATTTGATGAGGGACACACAGAGCAGTGGTAATGATGGTCGACAGCCCAGACCTCGGCCTTGACATTCAGACATGGCATTAGATTTGGGATTTGGAATCAGGCATGCAGTAAGCATGTATGCATGCCTCAGAGGTTAATCCTACACTGGTCCAGAATGATGAACACATATTAGTCAGAGGCCACTGACCCCGACTTAGCGGCTGGCTGTGGTTGGGAGATGGGGCCCTGATCCAGTGGTAGGTGAGGTTTTATTGTGGTAGTGTGTGGTGCTTCTGGTGGTAAAATATTGCTGGTGCTGGCTTCTGTTGGGATGAGCATGCTGGCTTGATTTGTTGACCCATTATATACTGAGTGCCGCTGTAGTTACAAAGTTGTCATAATGTATGTGCAATAAGCAATATCGTGGAATGTAATGACAGAACTGTGGTAAAACTAATGGCTTTTTTTTTCTTCTCTATCTCTCTTCTCATTCCTTTCTTGCTGTCGATTAAAAGCAGCAGATGGCGAGGAACCAACTTCAGCAGGTGGGAAATTTGTATGCTTGGTAATGTGCAGTCCCCTCATTTGTGTGGATGGTCATGTGTGTATGTAAGTATGTGTGTGCGTGTATGTGCATGTGTGTGTGCACATGTGTGTTTGTGTGTGTATGTGCACGTGTGTGTGTGTGTGCACAAGAGAGAGAGGGAGAGTAAGAGAGAGAACATTTTTCCAACACTGAAATTATATGACCTTTTCTGTGACCTCTTTGCACAACACACACACACACACACACACCCACACACACACACACACACACACACACACACACACACACACACACACACACACATGCAAAAACTCATACGTCTCTTATAGGTTCAAACTCTCATCGCAGCCTCTTTTGTCCTCCCCATCATCTGCACTTCTTTTATCAATTCACTGATCATGTCAGGTCAGCAATGGACACTCTCACTGATTTCTAAACACTGCCACAAGACTCTGCAAATCTTTGAAATTCTCTCTCCCCCATTTTTCAAATTTCTTCCATGCTTGGTGTGATTACATCATTAGATTTTCTTGCTCACAAGGCAGTGCTACCTAAAATGACCTCCATCTAAACTGTATGACTCACCAGAAATGCCTCAGCTAATTGTTTTTATGACCTCAAAATCCTACTCGGTATTCACTGTACAAGTAAGGCAGCACAGTACCAAGTGTGTCACCCCAAATACTATAGCAGTTATAAATGCTTTTGTACGTATTTAAATAACTGAAAATACATATTCTCAGAATCCCTGTAACAGGGAATGGGCTTAAAAAAATAAAGTTTGAACAAGTCAGTCTTTACTGGAATGCGAATAAATGTTATTTAGCAGTAATTACTGATAAATGGGTCTTACGCTGTGGGGAGTTCAGAGTTTTCCCTGAGGTTTTTATACAGCCTTACATTTATATTTTTTGGCACTCGGAAAAGTTACATGCTTCTCAGCATTTGTTTCTTGCAGTGTCCTGACTTATGAATAATATGCATCATGATTGATGTAGTGCTATATACCTTATAATCCATTAAATTGAAGTTTAGCATATAACAACTGCACTGCACATCGAAAAAACTTTACTTTGCCTTGAATCATGTGACGGTACCTTACAGTGCATCTCCAAGAAGCTGCATAATTCATTTATGTTTTATCTTGGAGCAGGAAATTGCATCTCCATTAGTATCAATCTGACCATACATCACGTATCTCGGGAGGAGACGGAATTTGTTTGCTCCTCTAAACGTTACCATATAATGCATGATGCCGTAAAAACTGACTACAAAAGCGATCGTACATTATGAACGGATTCAACTGTTCTGGGATTTCTACTCCAGGATCATTGAGCATGATATATTATCATAAGAAAAGGCCTATGGGTCGACTGGCTGAGAAGGCGTGCTTGATTATCAGCTTTGCTTTGTTTTGTTGTTTTTGTTGTTGCTAGTTTTTAATGCCATTATTGAAGGGATGAAGGAGACAGAGGACAGGACAATGGAAGATTCTCATTGATCTTTATTAGAGTTGTAACTGAAAACCCACTTTGCATCATGGGCGCTGCAACTGAACATGAGTGTGGGAAGTCGGGGCTGGGGGGCTGCATCTCCCCCTAGTGGTGGGTGCACATCCCCCCACCCCCTCAGTAGTGGCAGGTGGCTGTTTAACGTCTTAGACCCAACAGCATGCCTAACTTTTCCTAATTTACAAATGCAAAACAAAAAAAAAACACACACAACAACAACAAACAAACAAACAAACATACCTTTATTTTAAACAGTGGGCTAGGGCTGCATGGAATGTACATTTTTAATAACAAAGTGAGTAAACACTCCATTCCAAATCTGCTACACACACACCTTACAAACAAAACAATGACATAATGGTGTAGCGACTAGGGGACACGGTCGCTCTGGCTGTCGGCGGTGCTGCGATGGGGGAGCTCAATGGCTGATGGGACTGTTAATGTTAGCTTTAAAGTTGTGTTTTAATGATGTGGTGTTCATGTTGCAGTTATTCTTGAGTTGTTGTTTTGGGGGTTCGACTCAGACCCAGGAGACCGTTGACTGACTAATAGACTGTAGGACCGTGACTGGGACTGATGTCCCAAATGGGGGGGTGGGGAGGGGGCTCGTTATGTTGTTGTCAGTTCTGGTCCGTTCTGTAATAAAAAGAGCACTTCCGGGGTCGTGCGGTGTATGGAGTGCGGGAGTTGCGATTAAAAGGAGAGCGCTATGCAATCCATCCAACCATCTCTGCCTCTCGACTAACTCACTCTTCCACGCCGGCTTGCCAGAAGACTTTTTGTTTTAGTTGGCAGCCCCCCCCCCCGCTACTCTTCCGCGCGCCTGCAACTGAATAGACCCCTTATCGCTTGACGTCAAAGCTGCGTTGTAAACAAGATGCGTGCGCAGAACGTGTGGCAAAAACATGGCCGAGAAACAAGGTGCGTACCTATGAACGTCACAGATGAAAGCGTATACAACTTAAAATTAAACAGAGTAAAGTTAGGAATTCGAAAAAACGGAAATCTCAGAATATGTTGAAGGTCTAGGAAGACAGAAAGCATTACAAGTCGAAACTCACGCCGAGCACTGGAGAAAAAACTAACCGATCCGTTGATGCTTGCTGAAGCTCGGTGGACAAGTGACATCACGAAGTTTTCAAACATCGGCTGGAGGGATGTGGAGGGATGTGACTGAACACCTCATAGACACACCAAGCAGATTTACGAAACCATCAACGAAGGCATACAAGTCTTTAGAAGCATATGATTACTTTGTTGGTGGACATGTCCAAGACTGCTTTTCACATCCGTTATCGAAGGAAAACAAGTTTTGCTTCATCAAATCGAAGGTAAGCCCCCATAGTTTGATTGTTTGTATGGTTATGAGATCGAGGCTAGAGTTAAAGGAAGACCTCAAACATCATGACACAAGAAAGGTGATGGAATCGTTGCCAAACTTGAGGAAGGCTCGGCGTAAACAACTTGAATGTCGGTTTGGCAGTTGCTCTACTGAGCAGCATCACATTTAAAGCTGTTGCTTACGTATAGGTTCAGTCACAATACTTATTTGTGTAAGAAACGGATATATAGCTACCAGATATGAAACATTCTCTGCAAATCTTCGCGTTTGACATTTGCTCTTCTATATATAAACTTAGCACAAAAAGTAAGGAAATGTGTGTTTGGTAGATTATTTCTTTGTTGTAACAATGCTTCTTGGCAATAAATCTTATATCAGGCACCTGATTGTCAGCACCTGGGGTACCAGAAGCTCAAAACAAGAGTCAATAGCAACAGCAAAATAAGCTGTTTGGCATTGGCAGACAAGATTTGACAAATTTTTCATGGGCGCAACCCACATACTCAGCGCTGCTGCTCATCCCACAAATGCGAGTTCCTTACAAATGTGGCACCATTTAAAAGGCATATAAACAGGCTTTCCAACGGTATAAGACTTATTGCCAAGAAGCATTGTTACAACAAAGAAATAATCTACCAAACACACATTTCCTTACTTTTTGTGCTAAGTATATATATAAATACATATATATAAATATATATATATAATGATGAAAAGCCAGACAAGTTTGCCTTTTGGCACAGTAGATGAAGATAAATGCCCAGGGCAACACAAGGCCCCGGAGCAGTGTTTGCCATTTCTTGACTACCCTCCAAATCCCTGTAAATCCTGATCTCATTTCTGCCATCCCTGCCTCCATCATGCAGATAGAATGATTTGTTTTCCAATTATAAATGTATATTCATCCGTTTAAACTCGTGTGGGGCCTTAAGCCTTATTTTGTTTGCCATAAGAATGCGTGCAAGAATAACATCCGGTCACCAAAGCCTTTCTCTACTTGTTGTCTACCCCTCATATCCTAAATGCAGAGGAGATGTTGCTTGCTGTATCCAATAAAAAAAGAAAAGATTATCAGGTTTCAGTTTTTGCCAAAGATCCGGATTAGGTGTGACTGGTGACCACTGACCTGGAACTGGACTTGGGAGTGAAAATAGGACAGTGTGACGCAACGGACCAAATTACTCATGACAGGCGTGACAAACGTGACACATCAGCAGTTACACTACGTAACCCCTAGCTGTAGGTGCACACCCAGATGATTACCCTACATGGCTACCAGGCTACCTTTTCAGCATAGCTAAGGATAAAAAAAACAAAACAAAACAAACTTTAATACATTAGTTCGCCAACAAATGCAAGCACAATTAATCTCATTTTATCCTTAAGAAATTAGTGAACCATCAAATTACTGCCTTTATTAGAACAAAAGGAAGTTTGTAATAGTCGGGCTAACTACAAGCCACAGATTTTTGCATTATTCAGCAATTTACAGAACGATGTTACATAATTCACTTATTTACAGTATTAATGCAGTGCTTGTTTATCTTAATAATGAAACTGTATCTGTAACTCTGTGACCCAGAGGAACATTTCTTTCCCTATCTGGGGAATGTTTGGTCACTAAACTTTTGTGGATCATTAATTTTTTATTCATATATCTGTTCATGTAAATGGGACATGGAGCATCAGTTTTAATGGGCTCCGTTATGCATGTAGCAAAATACTGAAATCACGTTTAAGCACTTCAATATCTGCAAGTTCTTTTCCTCAGCATCTCAGACTGTGACATGCTAAAAGCTCTCTAGTGCCTTTCCACGGCACTGGTTGTTCACTGATAGATTTGCTCACAACATGCATACCGGCACATCTAAAGTAGCTCATTCAGATCCCATTTTATTGGGGCTGAATTGCTGAGATTCAACATTAGTGTCAGAAGAGGACAGAGAGGGGGGGGGGATGGGGTAGGCTTATGTGCACTTCCAAATTTGTTTTTGTCTACTCGCTCGTTCATCTGTTTGAGTGGAGAAAGTCTTATAATTTATCCCATGCCTGGTCCAGCTCACTGAAATAAGAAGTTCTTATAAACACAGTCTGCAGTCACTACACCATAAACAACTACTTTCAGTTTAGACCAGTGTTTCTCAACCCAGTCCTCAAGGACCCCCTATCCTGAAGATTTTCTTTGCAATCCTGAATAGGTACCTGTTTGTAGTTATTCAACCAATCAGCAATGAATGTCTGAGTTTGCACACCTTGCATAATTAAGTGCTATGAGATGACTGGTTGAGTAAGTACAAGCAGGGCTACCTATGCAGGGTTACAATGAAAATCTGCAGGATAGGGGTTCTTTGAGGACTGGGTTGAGAAACACTGGTTTAGACACAACCCCCCCCCTTCTCCCCAGTTGTATCCGGCCAATTACCCCACTCTTCTGAGCCATCCCGGTTGCTGCTTCACCCCCTCTGCCAATCCAGGGAGGGCTGCAGACTACCACATGCCTCCTCCGATACATGTGGAGTCACCAGCCGCTTCTTTTCACCTGATAGTGAGGAGTTTCACCAGGCGGACGGAGCGCATGGGAGGATCACGCTATTCTCCCCAGTTCCCCCTCCCCCCTGAACAGGCACCCTATCCAACCAGAGGAAGGTGCTAGTGCAGTGACCAGGACACATACCCACATCTGGGTTCCCACCCGCAGACACGGCTAACTGTGTCTGTAGGGGTGCCTGACCAAGCTGGAGGTAACACGGGGATTCAAACCAGCAATCCCTGTGTTGGTAGGCAACGGAATAGACAGCTGCGCTACCCAGACGCCCCATAGACACAATTTTTAACATACTGTATATTGCGCACATTGCAAAATTAGATATATATCTAATTTTTGTCGAGACTCCTTTGCATTTCATTTCATTATTACTATCACCATTTCATTATTACTGCCCTGTTTAGATAAAAGTCTCGTCTTTGAACTGAACTGAGGCCAGTTCTGTACATGGCTGTCAGGTCTGTTCCCAGTATCCAGTCAAATCCCAAACTGTCAGGATGACGGTGAGGACGGATTGCAACTCTCTAATTGTCTCTTTTAAAAGGGCAACTGATTTGTTTGGCCTTTTTACATGTGAAATGTGCTGCACTGGCCTTCTGAGAGTTAAGGTGGCTGTTTCCCATCACCGTTGTTATTACTAGCCATCAAACATTTGGCATGAATTCAGTCGCTTCGATCCTCATAACAGATTACATTTACAGTGTTAGGTTAAGTGGATAATGGATAACGGATTCTAGGTGAAACACGGGCCAACGTCCTCCACTGACCCCGCAGAGAAACACAGGGTCCTCTTACAGGCTTAGATCTTATTAGGTTAGGTCTAGTTGGCGATTAAAATGTCTGGTTTAGTGTTTCCCACAACCATCTTCAGAGGAGCCCTTTGTATGAAAGGGTCACCGATCTGACATTTCCATGGCATTTGTACTCAGATGAGGCATACCTTCATTCTTAAGTGTTTCCTGCTCGGCCCAGAATGCTGTTGATCTTTAGAATGACCTCACCATTGCAATACCATTTGACATATATAAGTTGCAAACTATTACATTTTTTTGTGTGATTCTTAATACTTTTCAGCTCCAGAGTTTAGTATCCTGACATTGCCAAGTGCTGATGTGTTGTGTGTGTTTTTTTTTTTTTTGCTATAGCAGAGTGGCAAGGGTGCACTAGGCAAAAGGCTTAGCAATTGCACATAACAAAAAGAAAAAGAAAAAAATAAGCCAAGGAATCACTCAAAAACATCCACGTTGCATCCTGCTGAGTGGACTTCTGTAAGATCGGTGGCTCCGTGCCAACCCTCATCAGAGGAAAGATGATGGGTGCAGTGACCATGAGCCTGCAAACCAGTGAAACCATCTAGCAAAAAAAAAAACTAATTGTGTTAAAATAGATTTGACACAATTAGGCCATGTCAGCTTTCTCTGTGATCTTGCTTTGTGATCATTAAGAGCCGAGGCTCTCAAATTTCCCCCTTTTTTTTCATTAAACACTCATGAGTGAGCCAACTAATTGCGGTGGCTTCGTGTAACGTAGAGGAAAGGGGTGCATGGCAATTTTCTCTTTCTTTTGATGAATAGCAATAAATTTTTACTCGAGAATAAGAATCTGGATTGAATACAAGCCCTAGCCTGACTTCATCGTTCCCATTGACATTTGAATTTAGAACATAACAATTGCATCTGTAGCAATGTGCACTGTGTCTCTACATGTGATATGTATTTCAAATAGTAAATCTAGATATCTGATAAAGCCACAGTTGCTTATTTATGTTTTTCTTTGAATTAAAATTATGGAGCTTGCTAGAGGAGGGTGCCTTGATGCAGCCCATGAGTCAAGATCAAGAGATGGCTGGGGTCAAGTGGATAGTGATATGTGCGACAGGAAGTGTGCCTCTCCCACCCCAGTAAATGGTCAGCTGACCCTCATGTCCTGACCTACTTGACTGGGATCGCCAGAGATCTTAATCAAGGAGCGGACAGCCAGTTTGTAATTCTAAAGCAGCTAAAATGTAAAGCGCTGACCTTGTTGTGACCCGACTAGATGATGTGTAGGATTATTAAGATTCGCTGACTACCAGGTCAGGAAAAACACTGGTATTTTTCATTTCTGTGTGTTACAGTAGAAACTGTGCATAATGATCAAATCCGTCAACCAGGGATGGGAAACATGATCCAGAGAGGGCCAGTGTGGGTGCAGGTCTTTGTTCCAACCAAGCAGTTACACACCTGATTCTATTAGTCAACCAATAGTCTTTGCCAAGGACCTTGATTTGTGGACTCATGTGTGTAACTGCTTGGTTGGAACAAAGACCTGCACCCACACCGGCCCTTTCTGGATCAAGTTGCCCATCCCTGTAGGTTGCGGTTTGTAAACGCAACATTCAAAGTTGGCCTCTCCTCACCGGCTCGACGTCACCAGAAGACCACGCCGCCTGACCGCAGTAGCCAGAACACATCAGGCTACAGGCTAACTCCGCGTCGCCCTTCATCCCCATCCTCTCCGCCAGTGTTCGCTAGCGGGTGGAAGCCAACCCCAGATTCTTTTTTTTTCAATCTTTATTAACAAATGCAACTATTAACGTTAATACAAGGAGAAAAAAAAACCAGACACATACAAAGCAGGCATTAATACATAAAAATAACATAAGAGCCAGTGGAATCTTCCATACAAATATCTTCTTACCAATAAAGAAAGGGAAGTTTCTCTCAAAATCATACACAGAGATTATCCTGCCAATCATTACCTTTCTAAGTTTAAGAAAGACATTTGTGTTAACTGCTCATTCTGTGAAATGTTCCCGGAAACAATGCTACACCTGTTCTGGCAATGTCCCTACACTAGCAGATTCTGGAAAAATGTATCCCTGTATATTGTTGACAACATTGACTCAGAGTTTTCTCTCCACTGGAAAAAAAAGTATTGTTTGGTATCGTCAATAACAGAAGCAACAAACAAAGAATTATATACAATCAGTTTGGTAATTATTTTGCCAAAATTCCACATCCACAAATCCAAATTTAGCCATTCTAAACCTTTATTTATAATACTTGAAAATGAACTCCGGATTCACTCTCGTTTTGGAATGAACTTTGTCCGTTTGTCCTCTTGGATGAGCGCTTATGATCTCAATCTGGCACCTGGTCACTGCGTTTTTATAGCAACCATAGTTTTTATAGAGTCCCGCTGGACAAAGGTTAATGCCCAGAAACGTCCCATACACAGAGAAATAAGAAAATAGAGGCAAAGTACAGGGTCTCTGCAGAAACAGACACCACCACACACGTCTAGCGGGCTATTAGTGATGATGGAGAGGATTTATTTTTGTAAGTCTGTACATTTATTTTTAGTAAAATCCTTTTCATCCTGCCTTCAAGAAAAGTTGAGGGTTTTCTTTTTGTGGGATGACCATTTCTACCAGTAGCCTATGACAAGTTATTGTACTGTAATAAATGTTACATATTACAATAAACATGACACATTACAATAATTAATAATAATAATAATAATGGCGGCATGGTGGTGCAGTGGTTAGTGCAGTTACCTCACAACAAGAATGTCCTGGGTTCGAGTCCTGGGGTAGTCCAACTTTGGGGGTCATCCTCTGTGTGGAGTTTGCATGTTCTCCCCGTGTCTGCGTCGGTTTCCTCTCACAGTCCAAAGACATGTAGGTCAGATGAATCGGCCTTACTAAATTGTCCTTAGGTATGAATGTGTGTGTGTGTGTGTGTGTGTGTGTGTGTGTGTGTGTGTGTGTGTGTGTGTGTGTGTGTGTGTGTGTGTGTGTATGTTGGCCCTATGTGATGACATGGTGGCCTGTCCAGGATGTCTCCCCACCTGCCACCCAATGACTGCTGGGATAGGCTCCAGCATCCCCGCGACCCTGAGAGCAGGATAAGTGGCTTGGATAATGGATGGATGGATGGATGGATAAAAAAATAAAATAATATAAATAATAATAATAATTGGCCTGCCGCCCAATGACTGCTGGGATAGGCTCCAACATCCCGTAACCCTAAGTAGGATAAGCAGCTTGGATAATGGATGGATGGATGGATGGATGGATGGATGGATGGAGGGACATTACAATAAACTTTCAACAATTTGAGTATTGACTAAAGGTTACACTAACATTTGTAAGCAGACTTTTGATGATCAGTATAACTGGGATCAATATTAGCGGTTTCCAATGTACCGTCAATGAAATAGTTGGTTGTATAGTTCACAATTTATCATGAAACAAACACTCCAAATTCTTGTAATAGAAAAACACTGAGTGTAATAAAAAAAAGGTGCTCAGTACTTGCCATCAAATGAGCCTCGCTAGCTGCAGCTCAGTCCTTTAATGGTAGTTTGAAAAATATAATTTATATTCAAACATTTCCTGGGGTTTGAGGATACAGCATATATACTATATTACTCGGAAACTGGAGAAAATCCACAGTGGAAATCATACATAACAGCGCTCCTGTATTTAAAATGCGATGAACGCTATCACCTTACATTTAAGAACATAAATGTGCCCTTTCCCACGGATAAATCAGGTCTTTATGACTGATCTGCAGGGAAACAGAAAAATGGGTTTAAATATTGGTCACGTTTTTCAGCTGAGTGATCGGTCTCACACAGCCCTGAATGGAAATTACAGCCCTCATGCTGGACATGAAACAGCTTCACATCAATCACAGCCCAATGGCTGGCACAACAGCGGCTGACATTCACACAGGAAATCCCCCAACATTTCCTCCAGACATGCACTGCGCAAACGTGCATGCGTGAAATTCAGCTAAGATATAGCCAATTTGATTCAGGATTTTGTCTCAGTGGAGACGTCATGGCCACAAAGCCGCATCCCAGTGGATTCATGTATAGTATATCATTAGCGGCGTGGCTGTGATATGAAAACAGGATGTCCAATTACAAAACAGCTTATACATCCCCCATACATCCCACTGACTTCTTGGTTGATCACAGCATAATTTATTTATATAGGTATAAAAACGGGCGCCAAATTAAATGAAACACCTGAATGCTTGACCCCTACAGTGTGGCGGTCGGTCCATGGGCTCTGTTATGAAATGGAGTGGTGGCCCGGCATTTTACTATGAGACACTTTATGTCGTTTTGGGTTTTTTTTCTCTCCCTTTGACACCCGTCTGTGTATACATGCTTTATCACTTACCTATTGTGCAGGATACTCTCGCTCCTCAACTCTCTCTTACTCTTCTTGTTTACTCCCCTCACCGCCTTTTCCTGCTCTAGGGAGACTGTCGGTAAGCTTTGGTGCAGCTGTAGATTGTCACGTCAAAACGGCACTGAAGCAGCCTCCCTCAGAGAGTGAGGCCTCTGTGAAGGCTATTATACGTCCCTCTGTTCAACTGATTAGGCGCTGGTCTCATCATTACTGATACAGGTCTAGGCTCCGAAGTGGTGCGACTGCAATAGAATTACCTCATTTGTAATTTGTATCCCGAGGCCCACTGCTGCCGTCTACAGAACCTTAATAAATTGGCTCACCGATTTTTTTTTTTGCTCTCCCTCCTTCACCAATTTCATCTTGAAGACGATTTATTTTTGTGCCAGTGCTGATCTTTAAGGGTTGAGCAGATAGTGTGGTATACGATGCTAGTGTACTTGACACTGTCAGATTTGCTGCTGTTGGCTATTTCTTTGTCAAAACTGACTTAAGAGGGCATGATTGTTTCGCTCTTGTGACTTTTTGTTGCTTATCACCTCGGATATACGAAGACCTGTCACTGGCTTGACATGCAAAAGACAGAAAGAATAGAAACGTATCTATCACCAGCTAGGGAATAGAAACAGGGGTTACATAGGGCTGTGCGTATCGTTTCATATTAAAGATATACATTTATGCTGTTTCTGAGCACATTTTTAACACGGGTGGTTTGAATTACAACCTAAAGGTAGGTGTGGTTTTATGATTTCATAGCCACTGGCTACTGAAATTCAAGGTGGTCGTGGCTGGGTGGGCTTGCCGTAGAAAACGAGACACCCCCCCCTGTACATTTGGCCTGGTTTTATTGTGAATATCAAGTCATAAGTATGGTTAAAATAGTACATACAAACAGCAGGGTACAACTTTAAACAAAACCTTTACAGTGATGACGTTTGTCTAAAAAATAAAAACAGGGCATTATCTCATTCCTGTACAATGAAGTTACATCCGGGTTGCAGTCCAAAGCTTTCTTCTGCGCAAAAGAAAAAAGAAGAAAACGAGAAATTCACTGGTGACAGCACCACTTCCAGTTTCTATGGGTTATTTCGTTGTGTCGCAAATCACACGCTTTACGGCAATGTTTTTCGTCATTTGGACAACCCTTTCCGCTTTTTGCACAGCGCGGACGCAGGCAGGAAATTTGCATGAAGGCAATACAAACAAACATGGCGGACAGTGATCGTAACTCAGAATGGGGTAATTCAGAGCAGAACTCCGACCAGCCTGGACAAAACGAGGAGCTTGTACCTAAAAAGAGGGGCTTCTTCTGTCGCATGGACGAGGTCTGGGTATGGAAAGTCTGATACGGACCAGAAAATCGTACTTTGCAAAATATGTCGCACGCCGGTCCCCACACCAGACTCAAACGCCACTAGCCTGTTTTACCACCTACGCAACGATAGTTGAAAAGTTTTCTATTTACCGTTTTATATTTTATACATTAAAACTTTATATTTTGTTACATGCTTAATTGAACATTTGTGCAAAGGTTCTAAATAAAAGGAGAAAAATAATCAAATATGAGTAAGTTGAATTATATAATCGACAAATCGAGTATATAATTCAAAATGTAATAGTAAATAGGCCTTTCCATGTGGTCATTTTATATAAACTATTTATTGATTGAATTTACAGAAAATGTGCTATATCGTGACATGTATCGTTATCGCGATATGAATGACATATCGTGATATGAGATTTTGGTCCTATTGCACAGCCCGAGTTACATGTGCTACTTTGAGTATTTGTGTCAGAGTTGCTTAAAAAGTTAATGTACAATACAAAGCTGCAATTAGAGTTCAAATAATGCAGTAATAGGGCTCATGATGTAAATGGTGATCTATCCCTATATCTCGGCTAGACTACTCTTACACAGTGCAAATATCACAAAAAATTTGTATCTCCGCTATCTTTTGTCGATTAGACTCCTCTTCAACTGTTTTTTTCATGAATGTCTCCCTCGTTTTTCTGTCCAGGCTCCATTTCTGAAGTTTTCAGTCTCCATGCAGTTGTTCTACTCGATGTTTAAAAGATGAGGCAGCTATTGGCATGCTCTGACTTATGAATCCGATAACCCTGCATCAAAACCTTGCCATTTACATTTGCCCTCACATTGCAGGTTAGCCTGGCAAAGCTTTAAATGGCCATGTTGTGAGCTGTACCAGTGTGGTAATATATTGTTGTGTCATATGTCATATGCAATTATTTGCAATAATTTTGGTTCAAAGCCTTGGCTATCATTCTTTTCTATGAGATAACATAAGGAGAAGAAAACTTGGAGTAAAAAAACAAACAAACAAAAACAAAACAAACAAAAAGATGGAAGAGAATGTTCTCCTACAGAGTTGTTAATCATCAGTGATGACAGTACTGAATTTATGAGTCTTCAGAGATTTTTTTGTTTTTCTGAGAGTTTGGTCTTTTTTTCCCATTCTGTTCTCATCCCCAAAGCTTGAACTCACCAAGTGTTTAGAAGGTTTTGACTTTGCATCACACTTAAAAAAAGAGAGAGAGAGAAGAAAAAGACGATAATAATCAAATGTGTTGCATGCAAAGTAACAATGTTATGTGATTTGAGACTTGGGACAGATTAGATTTTGGCAGAGGTTGCTTGTAATTCATTATACTAATGCCTCATTCTTTACTGGATCTCCTTTGGCTCTAACTTTTGGAGATCATGAACAGGTGCGGTCCTTTTATTTGCGGAAGAGCAGCATGCAAAACTTTGAAACATTGCCAGTTCCAAAATATGACCGGGTACCTTAACATCATCATTAACCTTAACATTATGTTGTTATCATCTCAGTAGAGGTTATTTCAAAACAACGTACTATTGCCTGGCTACCTAACAATACAGAAAATAAACACACAAAGCATCTAATTTGCAGAGTTCACCATTGCAGTTAACCTCTTTTTCTTTTTTTTAAGAAGAGATCATGTAGTTGTTTGCCTGTTTAATGCAGGTTGAGTGTTTAAGAATAGAAGTAAAAGTCTAATGCATCAGATATTTCCATTGTTTCTCGTTTCAACGTATATCTCTCGCGATGAATCCAGCATTGGCAGGGTATTGTAGTGTGCACAGAGACTCATCTTTTCTGAATGTTTTCCTTAACTGGTAAGGGTTTTGCTGAGCATACACACAGTATGCTCATACGTATTCAGCTCCACCCTACCTAGCTTTCATTCATTTTCACAAATTTTCACAAAGTTGCAATGAGCTGGGGAGCCATCAAAACCCCTCACCGACAGCTGGCCAATGAGTGGCTCCAGTGTAGCATTTTAAATGCATTGCACAAGTGCACCTTGATGCTGCGGGGCTACTGGCCAAAAGAAGTACGGAAATAATGTGCTAATAGTAATGCATAGCTCTCAGAGCTGTTTTCATTTAATTTTCTGACCACGATGGTGATGCTAGAAACTGCATTGGCGTTTGACCCACTTTAAATCCCAGGGATCAGTTTTAGATGAAAAATTGTCGTTATGGCAAATACAGTGTTGTTGTGTCAGCAGCTATGGCTGAACATGGGTGAAATGTGGTAGAACCTGAGTTTTTGCTATTAGTGTCCACTGCACCTTGTCTGTGCTATTATAGCTTTATTTATTTTAAATGTTCAAGTAGCATTTTAGTGGCACGGTGGCACAGTGTTTAGTGTGGTCGCCTCACAGTAAGAAGGTCTTGGGTTCGACCCCCGGGGTAGTCCAACCTTGGGGGTTGTCCTCTGTGTGGAGTTTGCATGTTCTCCCTGTGTCTGCATGGGTTTCCTCTGGGTGCTCCGGTTTCCTCCCACAGTCCAAAGTCACATAGGTCAGGTGACTCGGCCATACTAAATTGTCCCTAGATGTGTGTGTGTCGGCCCTGTGATGGACTGGTGGCCTGTTCAGGGTGTCTCCCTGCCTGCCGCCCAATGACTGCTGGGATAGGCTCCAGCATCCCCGCGACCCTAGCTGGGATGAGTGGCTTGGATAATGGATGGATGGAGGAAGTAGCATTTTAGGGGTGGCACGGTGGCACAGTGGTTAGCATGGTCACCTCACAGCAAGAAGGTGCTGGATTCGAGCCCCGGGGTAGTCCAGCCTTGGGGGTCATTCTGGGGCGTCCTCTGTGTGGAGTCTCCCTGTGTCTGTATGGGTTTCTTCCAAGTGCTCCGGTTTCCTCCCACAGTCCAAAGACATGCAGGTCAGGTGAATTGGCCGTACTAAATTGTCCCTGAGAGAGAGAGAGAGAGAGAGAGAGAGAGAGAGAGAGAGAGAGAGAGAGAGAGAGAGAGAGAGAGAGAGAGAGAGAGAGAGAGAGAGAGAGAGAGAGAGAGAGAGAGAGAGAGAGAGAGAGAGAGAGAGAGAGAGAGAGAGAGAGAGAGAGAGAGAGAGAGACGGCCCTGTGATGGACTGGTGGCCTGTCCAGGGTGTCTTCCCACCTGCCGCCCAATGACTGCTGGGATAGGCTCCTGCAACCCTGAGCAGGATATGCGGTTTGGATAATGGATGGATGGAAGGAAGTAAATTTTTAGCTCTTTTAGATGAAAGGAGAAATTTGCTTTCCCACTGTAGGCTCGTTGTATGAGACCCTCTGTCTTTGCGTGTGTGTTTGCGAGTTAGTATGTGCATTTTTTAGTGTGTATTGGAGGTGATAGTGCGCTGGCCTGCCTTCAGTCTGTGTTCTCCATTTAGCACTGCATGGGGAGAGTGTTGCCTTCCTAGAAGGGACATATTCAATGGATATTAGACTGTACCCTGGGGGAAACTCCAGACCACACAGACCTTTAGCAGTCGCCAAATGACATCCACCTCACAAATTCATGTCATATCCTTTCAATTCACATGCTGCTCCAGCTGATCTAATCCAATTGCATTTGGTTCCTTTACACGTTTAATGACCTCACAGAGTATACAAGTGCATGTAAATGCACAAATAATTCTGAATATTGCATTATATCTGGGGACACAAATATATTAGTTGTATATATTTACTGAGATACCGAGCCATGTAAACACCTCATCTCATTTACTGTTGATTTTGGCTGTTTGCAAATTACAATGCCAGGGTAATAATTAGGATTTTGTGTTTGCCTGTGTACACGGAGAGACAAAGTGTGATCGGAATGTGGATATGCATATTAACAGCTTATCCTGAAAGAGACTTCAACCAGGATGTGAATTTATCTCCGGGAACAGTGTGCTTGTAAATGCCCTCTCAAGGGGAATGCTGTAACACAGCATCATTGTGTCACAATAGGTGCCTACGTGATTATTGTATATGTCCCAAAAGATACACAAAATGGATTTTAGATGGTTGTTTGCCTTCTCTTTTTTTCCACTTAGGTCCTTGCCATCCCAACCCTTGCCACAACAGAGGAATGTGTGAGATCAGTGAGACTTACAGGGGGGACACATTTATTGGATATGTCTGCAAGTGTCCACCAGGCTTCAGTGGGATTCACTGCCAACACAGTAAGTTTGACATTCATCCCCTGCACTTTTTGTTACTGATGTATATATCGTTGCCGTTTCTAAAATCCCTGAGGCTCCATATGTGTAATCCTGTTAAGGCCAGTAGGACTCGTAGGAGTTTAGGACCCAAAAGCAGACTCGGTAGACAAAAGGGGAAGACTTTATGGATGTTTAATGAAATTAGAAGTCACTGCAGGATGTCACGAAATGTAGGCAGCAAAAACAAAGGGCAAGATGCAGTCCAACCGAATAATTACAAAAAGGGGGGAAAAAAATCACAGCAAACTTAAAGGGAGGGCTCAGACAAAATAAGTTGTCAGAACAGGCAGAGAGCTCAAGGCACCGAGCGACAATAAATCGGGCAAAGGCAACAAGGGGCTTTAGAGAATTCATTTGGCGGAAGACAAGACTTAGGTCAAAGAGCAAAATATTAAACAAGACTAGCTTCACAATGAAGAGACGTCTTGGCGAGCGAATGTTGCGTGGAGTATTGCTCCGGGCACAGCTTAAAAGCTGTGGCTGATGAGATGAGCAGCAGCAGATGTGGGATACACAGGGTTGACTGATGACAAAACCAGGGACAGGAACTGATGTGACAAAACGGGTGAGAACTTCAAAATAAAACAGGAAGAACAACAGACAACAATAATGTACTGGGCTGACTGACTGAAACTATGGGAGACAATGACTGCTGAATAACTGACTGAACAAAACTGGGAGACAAGTAACAAATCCATTTTAATTCTACTGAATTTGAATATGAAATAAAAATGAAAGATGAGGGATTATCACTTTGTGTCTTACTGTATATTTCTTCAAAATAACACTGGTTTTAATGTGGGGGGGGGGGAACCCAATATGAATGTCCTTGTGCAGTGAATAACTGGTGTGCACCTGACATTATGCAAGTCTGTTGAAAGGATGAGTTCAGCAAAATGATAGTAAGTTAAGATGAGGAAAGAAGTGCTGAACTTGCTTTCTCATAATGAAAGGTTAGAGTCAGAGTGTTTTTGCTGCCTGTAAGGTAATATATTGTGTTGAAAAATGAGCGTTGCTTTCCATCCCACTAAAATTTATGTTCTTTCTCTCAAAGCAATTCCTTCAGTCTTAGCTAATTATGATTTTTTTTCAGGTATTTTACAGAGAACGGCATAAGATTGTAAAGTCAGCATAAAATCTCTTTAGAAAAATAGAATTAAACAACAAAAAAAATGAACACGCTCTTTTGTAATTGCAGGTTTTTTTTAGTCACCTCCTCCATGTCTCAGTAAAAAAAAAGTTTTCATGCAGTTTTTTTCCCCTCCTGTATCTGTGTTGATAGTCCACTCCTTATTAGTTGAGCACTTATAACACCATTGATGGTTTCGGAAAAAGATGGTATATATATATATATATATATATATATATATATATATATATATATATATTCAAACAATCCTAAGCTATTTGATATGGTGACTCTTCAGAGCAAAAAGGAGCAGCTAAATAGAGTTGTTTTGACATTTTCAAAAAATTACTTGATGTGACTTTTTTTTTTCAGCGCATGCAGTAACAAAAGCAGTTACTGTTGTCAGCAGTTTACAGGTTTTGCAGCAAATATTTAAGAGTAACTAAACCCTAGACCACTTTAGTGAATTTGCTGACATCTACAGGTTAAAAACCATGTAAAGGTTAAAAACATG
Organism: Lampris incognitus; assembly: GCF_029633865.1. Classification (NCBI taxonomy): domain Eukaryota; kingdom Metazoa; phylum Chordata; class Actinopteri; order Lampriformes; family Lampridae; genus Lampris; species Lampris incognitus. The sequence continues at coordinate 136,420,598 of NC_079211.1, read as the reverse complement.
CCAGGCTTGTCTTGGTACTCTGTGGTGTTAGCATAGCAGGATAAACAGCTGTAGCTAATAAGTGTGTTTAAGGGTCTGTTTGCTTTAGGTGGGCCAGCACATCTATCAGCATTGACAGTCAGTAGCCAGCACTAACTGTTATCAGTAGTACTATCAGTGCTGGTTCTTTGGCACACCAACATCCAACAGACCCATAATGTTATTAGCTGCAGCTGTGCTTATCCTGCTATGCTGACATCACAGAGTACCAAGACCAACCTGCTGTGTTTTTAGCCTTTGCATGGTTTTTCAACCTGTAGATTTCAGCAATTCATTAATCCATCCATCCATTATCAAAACCACTTATCCTGCTCTCAGGGGGACTGCTGGGATCTCTCAGGGGGATTGCTGGGATAGGCTCCAGCAATTCATTAATATGAAACAATATTTTGTTTCATTTCATGTTCACCAGTGCGTGAAATGAAATGACAAATAAATTTTCCCAATTCCTGAATATGGTCCAGGGTCTGGTTACTCTCTAAATGCTGTCACATTTTTTGTGTCTGAGAACTGGCAGGACTAGTTGACAAAAAGTATATCGACTTCCTGACAGTGAAGCATAATGATTGTGTCTGTTTATTTGAAAGGGAATAGAAAGCAGATGAATCAAAATTTAACTAAGTGAGCGACAAGTACACAAGTACCTGTGTCCATTCACAGCTTGTCCTGAACCCTTCACAAAACCTGGGATTTGCTCAGAATGAGCAAATTATGTCTTGTTTGTGAGAGCTAAATGTTCTTAAATCCTGCTGGAGGACATGTAGGCCAACTCCTGTGGTTCTCCTCTTTCTGTCTGCTTGGCTGAACAACCATTTCTCATTGCCGGTGTAAGTAATGAAAAGGGGATTTTATGTATCCTAGTGGAAGAAAAACGGTTTGGGCCAATGGACACCTATTGATTTATTGCTATGATATGACATGGTTAAGCAATATTTACCCACCTGGATCTGCCTTATAACCCGGCCAGGCTTTTCCAATTATATCAAGGTTGAACATGAGCCAAACATGTTACAGCTATTCAAAAAGGAAGAGGTTTTTAGAAATATAATCTCTGGTAAAAAAAAAAAAAAGAATTTTTTATTGTCAGACTTTCTGATGATTTCATTATACTAGGATTGTTCTTATTTACTTTACCTTGTTTAGTTTTCTTCTTACAGTATTTATACTAGATGTGTTCCAGTTTGTCATGAACTCCCACAATGAAAAAAAAGATTTTAGTATTCCACCAACTTCTAATCACAGGTTTCAAGAAATTTTGTTATAGATTAGCCATACTCTGTATGTCCCAATAATCCGATAAACATGAAAATTTAAGACATTGAAAAAGTGACCATATGAAGTCTGACTTTATCAACCTCATAACATCCTGGTTGACTCTGGCTAGAATTATGGATGAGCAACTATTTAGCATTCATGCTATAATTCAGTTATTGTTTTCCATTAAGCCTTTAGGGTGATATGAAACCAATTTGATATGGGCTGAATACAAATTAATTGCTGCCAGTTTTCTTTACAGTCATTACAGTCAATTGAGAGACAAAGCGATAGAAAGCAAGAGAAAAAATAATTGTGTCTGAAGACATTAATAATAAAATCTAGTGTCTGAATGATTTCTGCAATTAAATGATAAAGGCATGCAAATTTTGCCCTGAGAATGACAGCTTAACTGGCTTTGTTAGGATACGGGTGGCCCTTAAAATGGTTGATGAGCATAATGAAAAAAAAATATGGCTAAGAACTTTGTAGAAAACCAGCAGACAAATAAGATGAAGGGAAGTGTCTGGCTATCAAACACTTTCTAACACTTAAACATCTCATAAAAACTAAGTAGAAGTGCTTTGAAATAAATTGCCTAATGTCAAGACACTGAAAAAAACAATCACTATCAGTCTTTACTCTTCTGTCTTTAGTCGTACTTGTAACATTTTAAATAGAGTTTAACGTCAATTGTTCATCCATGACAGTACCGTAGCACACCAGTTATAAAGTCAGTTGTTAACAAATGATTACTATGAATGGCCTCTATTTTCTATAATTTCCATGCATCTTCAAAAACAACGTCCTTAAGACGGGAAACAGTCTGATCCACTTGCAAAGTAAGAAGCTATTATGACACTTTTTTTTCTACTTTTTTACCTTACAATGGTCAGAAATAAAGCAGCAAGTTGCAGGATTCTGATATTATAACAGTTGTTCAGAGAGACTGGTTTAAGAAAAGGTCATGGTTGAAAAAGCCAAGTTATTAAAACTGAAATCTTTTCAGTCAGTTTATGAATTTAACTAGAAGAGTGCACTCAGTAGATTGCAGATCCCCACCAGGCATATCTCCCCTTCTCCGGTGCTCGGACTTAGGTGACAAACCAGCTGAGGAGTTGGCACTCAGCTGATGTGTAAAAGTTTTTAAAAGGTTCTGAATCACCGCAACTATGAGACGTCCTTAATCATACATAGGGATGCCCCCCGAAACCCGGTTCTAAACGGGAACCGGTTCTAAATTAGTAAAAACAGGAGCATTTTTAAGATCCGACGTTTTCGGTTCTGCTATCGGTAGTCGGTAGGTACTCGAGAAATCATGGAGTGAGATTTATATTGTGGCAATTGTGTTTTTCGAGGAATTTAAACGTCGCGAACATAATCTTGTTTGCCGTTTTCTCCATCTCTCTGTCTCACTCTCTTACTGCGCGAGGGGCGAGGCTGTGCTGTGCTCCACACACTCGCTCACACACGCACAGACCGCTCTGCTCAAGGGCTCATCATGGCGGAGAGAACTAAACCTTCAAAAGTTCGGGTATATTTTTCAAAAGTCGATGACAACAACGCTCGTTGCCACAAGTGCAACAAATCATTTGCCAGTAAGGGTGGCAATACAAGCAATCTGTCGAAACATCTTTTGTCGAAACATGTTATTAATCTGCAGAAATGCGGAGTTTTCCACTGCTTTGCTCGTAGTGTTCCATCCACGTCCACTGCAGGTAAGCCGTATGAGCCATAGATACGGAGTTAGCTAGGCTAATAACGACTTATTACGAATAGGCCAATAAATAAAATATAATTGCGTAGCTAATTGTTTAGCTACAAATATATAAGCCATAGATACGCAGTTAGCTAGGCTAATAACGAATTATTACGAATAGGCCAATAAATAAAATATAATTGCGTAGCTAATTGTTTAGCTACAAATATATAAGCCATAGATACGCAGTTAGCTAGGCTAATAACGAATTATTACGAATAGGCCAATAAATACAATGTAATTGCTTAGCTAATTGTTTAGCTACAAATATATAAGCCATAGATACGGAGTTAGCTAGGCTAATAGCCGGGGACACTATAAGTCAGGAGAGATCACGACTCCTGCCGGAGAAGGCAGATATGTTGATTTTTCTGCAGAAGAACTGTTAGGATAATGTTCTAGGTTCTTGTTTGTTTGAACTTCCGTTAGCCTTTTGCTGTAAAAATCTATTTTTAATATATTTTTTTTCTTTATCTTTATCTACTTTTATTTTTTATCTTATTTGTTGTTGTTGAATGTTGATTATAAAGTCTATAATTCAGATGCATTTAAAACATTGCTGCTGCTGTTGCTGCTGAATAAATAATATTTGTTTATATTTATATAAAGTTATATAATAGAATAATAAAGCAATGTCGATTCTGTTCTTAAGTGTCTTTTTTTCCTGCATAATAATCAAAAAGAACCGATAAGAGTATCGATAAAGTACCGAACCGATAAGAGTATCGATAAGAGTAGTAGTATCGATAAAATCCTAACGATACCCATCCCTAATCATACAGTCATAATGGCACAAAATTTTCTAGGCTGACAGGCCCAGTAGTGTGAGATTAGCAGTGGACAGGTACATGCAAACCCGTGTTTTTCCTGCCATTATGACAAGACTTTTGCATAGGGCCCAAGTCGATTGAATGGGAAAGATGGTAAAAGAAAAAAAAATATATTCAGTGCTCAAGCTAAAAAAAAATTGACCTAATAAGACGTTTTGCCTGTCAGTCTGTGGCTGTGCAGCCTCCTAGGTGGCCTTCCCCCTCTCCTTCTCCTTCACCCAACAGTCATAATTTCCACCAGCACCCTGCTGGCCAACACTACCGGTGGTGGTTGTTGGTAACCTGGGCCTTGACCGATCCAGTTTGGAAATCTGATTTATGATCCGCATATTTGATTTTGCCCTGTGATGGCCTGGCGGCCTGTCCAGGGTGTCTCCCCGCCTGCTGCCCAATGACTCCTGGGACAGGCTCCAGCATCCCCACGACCCTGAGGGCAGGATAAGCGGTTTGGATAATGGGTGGATGCAATAAAGCAGGGTAAACCATTTACGCTCGCGCAAGCGCCACTCACATCTACAGTTGACTCGGATCGGAAAGCGACAATAAAATGCAACACCTCCTGTTTTGACTGCAACCTAGAGGATGTTGGTCCTTTATAACTTTGGCATTTTTGGATTATCAAAATTCTTTTATTAGCTTCTGATCATGTTGCTGCTCGATCTGAGTCAACCGTAGATGTGAGTCACGCATGCGCATGGTTGACTCAGAGCGGGCAGCGATGGAAAGCAGCGTTGCTCGAGTGAGCTAGAGAGTGAATGAAGAGAGGGAGCGGCGATAACAAGAACAAAGTTTTTCGAAGGTTTTTAATCACCACAACAACAGGAGGTTCTTCGTCATAGACAACTATGCAGAAAAAAATTAGGCTGATAGGTCCAGTAGTTTGCACAATCAGCCATGGAGACACACACACACACACACACACACACACACATACACACACACGACGACCAAACATTGACTTGGGCTTTTTTATTATTCAAAGTAATTTCATCTTTATTGTAAATTGTATTTTAGAGACATATTTGAACTTTTTATAATACAAGCATTTTGACATGTTTTAGCTTTATGGATTGGGATCATAATATAACAGCACTAACTAGCATTGGCCCAGATTCTCAATATTGCATACACAGTACATTAACAATACAGCAGCATAATATTGTAAACGCAGAAGCTGAACAAAACTCCTTACTGGTGTGGTTACCTGCTGGCTATGCCACATCCCGAAATCCAATTTCACAGTTTTGAGCATTATCCTAAATACAGACAGTATTACACACCCTGCATTTTGGACCAGTTTTAGAGGCAGAAATGGTATTGAACAGCGAGAGAAAATAAAATCTAGTCAAGTCTTTTTTTTGATGGCAAGTCTCTGCTTGAGCACACTTTATTCCATCTTTAGCTGTGAAAAGAGTCTGAGGGTAGATATCAGAAGCTTCGCTGGAAAATTCACAGCTTGAGGTGACGGCTGAGGTGCATTCATCACAGATAGGGCTAAGAATCAAAATTTCACACGTTTCATTCTAAGCAGCCATAAAGTAGGCTAAACATCTCAATTATGCAGAACAAAAAGTCTACAAGAACATCTTGTGCTAAACTCAAAAATGTTTTGAGTTGCTCATGGTTGGTTTTTGCAAATGGATGAAATTTGAAAGTGGAAATGTCAAGCAAATATGTTAAATTCAGTGTGTACCCTCCACTTTTGGTTTCTGTATGTTTACAGAATTACGTCATTCTTTATGGATAATTTGTTAGAAATATGTTGTTTATTATTTATACTATTATTATTTGTTATGTTTTATTTTATTATATATATATATATATATAGTAAAATAAAAACATAAAAAATAAAACGCCCAACGGCTGCTGGGATGGGCTCTAGCATCCCGCGACCCCGGTTGGGATAAGCGGGTTGGATAATGGATGGCTGGAACATATATATATATATTTATTAATTATTAACTATTGTTATTTGGATTATTATTTTGAGCCTTATTTGTTGAGCATTTTCCCTACCGTTGAGTGTTTCTTTTAACAAAGTTATATATAATATATATATATATATATATATATATATATATGTGTGTGTGTGTGTGTGTGTGTGTGTAGGGCGGCACGATGGTACAGTGGTTAGCACGGTCACCTCACAGCAAGAGGGTCCTGGGTTTGAGCCCCGGGGTAGTCCAACCTTGGGGGGTCGCCCTGGGTTGACCTCTGTGTGGAGTTTGCATGTTCTTGCCGTGTCTGTGTGGGTTTCCTCTGGGTGCTCCAGTTTATTCCCACAGTCCAAAGACATGTAGGTCAGGTGAATCGGCCGTACTAAATTGTCCCTAGGTGTAAATGTGTGTGTGTGTGTGTGTGTGTGTGGGCCCTGTGATGTACTGGTGGCCTGTCCAGGGTGTCACCACACCTGCTGCCCAATGACTGCTGGGATAGGCTCCAGCATCCCCCGTGACCCTGAGAGCATGATAAGTGGTTTGGATAATGGATGGTTGGATGGATGTTTTTATTTTATCATTTGTAATTTCATCCCTTTTGCTTCCAATTTGTCATTCCCAATTACCTTTTTCTTTTATGTTCCTGCAGCTTTAGAGACACGTCAGACCTGTAGGTGTCGGGATTTGAAATGGCAGGACTCCAACTGGCTCCCCAACCAGGGACATTGTCATTATGGTTTCATGTGAGGCACCCTGGCTGCATCAGAGGCAGCTCCGGGGCTCCAACCATGAACTTTTTAGCCAAAGTCCTGTCTGTTGCATTGGTTTATGAGCATTTTTGTTATTATCATACCCTTCGTACCCAAATTGTACGGTGCCATGCCCCTGTGGTGACAAGTGGCAGGTCAGGTAATTTAATATGTCAGCCACTCTGTGAAGACTGGGAATGATCACACCGGTATGGACAAAATTGCAGGAGAAAAGTTTAAAGAGTACGACTTTTAAAAGGGCAGTAAAACTTTTTTGACTTTATTTTTCGTCATTTTTTTTTTAAAGTTAAACATGCTGGTTTGGGCCAAGGATGGCAGAACCGATTGCCCTCATGATAAATTCAACCACAGACAACACACAGCACACAGCCGTTGCCAGGGAGAAAATCGATGTGGTTTTTTTTTTTTTAACATCCAGGCGAAAATGTAAAATTTCAATCAATATCCTCTGAATTTCTTGCTTAATATCTGGGCATCAAAACACTGAGACTCATGTGACGTCGGCGACACATGTAGGGGTGCAGCTCGCTCGACCAATACAATGTGAGCCGAGTAGAATGTAGCCAACTAAATCCCCTGGGTGGACTGGAGAAGCTGGAACATGTTGTTCTGCTACAGCCCTGCCAGCTTTAGTCGAATCCTCACCACCGCCGCTACGGTCCTCTTCATCTACACCCCTTTTTTACCTTTTTCTAAATGTATGTGGGCAGAGACAGACTAAAAATGAGTTCTTACCTATTCGTTAAGCCTACTGAAGTACAAACTTAAGTTGTACCTTGTTTGGTAGATAATTATATATCTTAATTTGCCTCCAAAAATATCCTTTCGACCTGTTGTTGACTTGCTAGCCACATGTTATGAGTAAAGTAAGTTATCTGACATAATAGAATGATCAAGACTATGTTTAATATAATTCTTGGGAAGCTGCCAAATGAGATGAAGCTATGCCATCATCACAGAAAGTAGAATCCGTTACCGTTACTAATATTTAAAGGTATTTTCTAAGGGTCTTGAAATATTGGCTATCATTTGAAGTAGTAGTAGGTTATGTCTTCACAGAAAGACTCGGTTCATCTGGACACACCGTTTTTTGAGAGAGAAATATTTCATCACTCATCTAAGTACCCTCTTCAGTCTCAGCTGACTGCACTTATCCCCACCCTCATAAACAATACAGTGGAATAATGACCGAAACCAACGATCAGTTTTATATGCAAATAGGTGTGATCATTAACTAGAGTTACAATGGCCTTCCCTCTTCACATAGATGGCCTCTTTGATTCCCCATTCAAACAAGCATTCCTCCTTATCAAGGATGTGCACATCCTCGTCCTTGAAAGAGCGGCCACTGGCCCGTAGATGAGTGTAGACTGCAGAGTCCTGGCCTGACGTGTTAGCTCTCCTGTTGAGTTTCCCCGATGTACAAGTCACGGCAATCCTCCTGGCACTTAAGAGAATACACCATATTGCTCTGTTTGTACTGGGGGACCCGATCCTTGTGGTGAACCAGTTTCTGGCGCAGCGTGTTTTGGGGTTTGAAAGCAACTGAGAATGCGGTATTTGGAAAAGACGCGTCTCAATTGTTCCAAATCTCCCGCCACATACGGTGAAGAACTGGGGGGGGGGGTAAGAGTACATCTGTCACCATTTTACAATGCTGTGATTGCAGCTATTCCCAAATCCTCCATGAAAAGTTCACATTGCCATTGTAACTCTAGTTAATGGTCATGGCAGTTTGCATAAGAAACCTGTGTTAGATCAACAGTTTCGGTCATTATGCCACTGTATTGTATATAAGGGTGGGGGGTACCTGCAGTCGGCTGATACTGATGAATTCACTTAGATGAGTGATGAAACATTTCTCCCACTCAACTCTGTATCCAGATGAACTGATTCACCTTTCTGCAATTTCCTTACCTGGATCATTGAGCATGCATAAAGACACATGCCGTCATGTTTGATCAAAGAGAAATTAACTTTAAAGGGGGAGTAGTTTTCCCTTTCCAAGCAGTTTTATATAGAAGCTTCCCATCTATGTAAACACACTAGCTTTTTTTCCACCCCTTAAACAGTTTTTTTTTCTAGTTTGATTGGAAAAGATTCCCTCCCACCTTGAAAGCCACAGACTATTTTACAGGCATGGAGCACAAACACAATGAGACGGCACTCTGACTAGTGGACAGTACTCCCAGACCTCCTATAGGAGCTCCTATACCATTCTCGCCACTAAGCTAAAGAAACTGAGCACAACAGCAAAGTGGTTACTCAGTACGGCGCAGTGGTGTGGAGCCAGATTTATATCTTGAATGGGAAAATATTTTGACAGAAGACGATGCAGCACCTCAGAGTTAGAATGGTTAGCTGGTTTCAGCCTTTGTTTTTCTGCAGATGATTTGAGGTTTGAAACAAGTTTACATTTTTTAATGATATCGCTAACAAAACAGATTAACATTAGCATTACATAGCTAAACTGATTTACATGTGATGCATAACTCCAAAACTAATAACACTGAGTGATTTAACTTGATGCATGCTCAGTAATCCGGCTAAGGGGGGTGTCCGGGTGGTGTGGCGGTCTATTCCATTGCCTGCCAAAATGGGGATCGCAGGTTCGAAACGCTGTGTTACCTCCGGCTTGGTCGGGCGTCCCCTACAGACACAATTGGCCATGTCTGTGGGTGGGAAGCCTTGTGTGAGTATGTGTCCTGGTTGCTGCACTAGCGCCTCCTCTGGTCGGTTGGGGCACCTGTTCAGAGGGGTGGGGGAACTGGGGGGAATAGTGTGATCCTCCCATGCCCTACATCCCCCTGGTGAAACTCCTCACTGTCATTGAAAAGAAGTGGCTGGCAACTCCACATGTTTCGGAGGAGGCATGTGGTAGTCTGCAACCCTCCCCGGATCAGCAAAGGGGATGGAGCAGGATGGTTCAGAAGAGTGGGGTAATTGGTCAGATACAATTGGGGAGAAAAAAAAGGGGGGGGACAATAATCCAGCTAAGGAAATCACAGAAAGTTGAATCAGTTCATCAGTGTTTATTGAGAGGACTGTTTCATCACTCATCTAAGTGACCTCTTCAGTCTCAACTGACTGCAGGTATCCCCACCCTTATAAACAATACAGTCGCTTAACGACCGAACCAACGATCAGTTTCATATGCAAATTGCCGTAGCCATTAACTAGAGTTACAATGGGCCTGTGTACGATACACAGGATTGGGAAATAGCTGCAGTCACAGCATTGTAAGAGCTCAACTGAATGGGAAGAGGGAACGACAGGGGGGGGGGTATATCTGTTGCCACTTTACAATGCTGTGATTACAACTATTCCCCCATCTTTTGTGAATAGTAAACGTAGCAATTGTAACGTTACTTAATGGTCAGAGCAATATGCATATGAAACCAATCGTTGGTTTGGTCATTATGCAACTGCATTGTTTATAAGGGTGGGGACACCTGTTAGTCAGTTGAGACTGAAGAGGTCACTCAAGTTGGTGAAGAAACGTTTCTCCCAATAAATGTCGTGTCCTGATTAACTGATTCAACTTTCTACGATTGAGTGATTTATTTCTAAGGTTAATAATTAACTGTGCAGCAGAGTGGATTATCTGTTTCCTCACATGAAGAAGGCCCTGGAGTCAATCCTGGCCCTGATGTGTGGAGTGTGCATGTGTCTTCTCATGTTTACTGCCATGGCCCAAAAACGTGCTTGACATGTTAATTGTTCTGATGGTGTGTACATGCACGGTGATGGACTGGCAACATGGCCAAGGTGTCTCCTGAGCTTCTGCTCTGTGTAAGCTGTAAGTGGCTGCAGCCTGAGGCAGCCCTGAAAGTGTGGATAATAAACGGATATGAATCTCTTTTCATTTATTTAAAATTGGGTACTTGTGGCTGGCTCTGGAGCATTAGTATTTCTTCTTGTTAGAACAATATTCTTCTCACCAATTTAGCAGTTCATTCTGCTTCACCCGATACGCAGTCAGGTGCATAGTGAGCAAACACAACAAAGAATTGGACTGACCCTGGCTAGTGCATTGTTTTGCCACTCACGCCGAAGCCCTGCAGTTTTTATAAGCCAGGGAAGAAATTGTTGGCTTACTGACATGCAGTTATAAAGCTATTGGAGTGGCTGAGTTTTCTCCTCATGGACTCACTCACCCACCAAGCTACCAAGTTGCTTTTTTTTGGGGGGGGGGTTCCCCCTTTTTCTCTCCAATTGTACTTGGCCAAGTACCCTATTTTCCAAGCTGTCCCGGTCGTTGCTCCACCCCCTCTGCTGATCCGGGGATGCGTCCTCCGATACATGTGGAGTTGCCAGCCACTTCTTTTCACCTGACAGTGAGGAGTTTCACCAGGGGGATGTAAGGCAGGGGAGGATCACACTATTCCCCCCAGTTCCCCCTCCCCCCCGACTGACCAGAGGAGGCACTAGTGCAGCGACCAGGACACATACCCACATCCGGCTTCCCACTTGCAGATACAGACAATTGTCTCTGTAGGGACACCTGACCAAGTCAGAGGTAACATGGGGATTCGAACTGGCGATCCCCGTGTTGGTAGGCAACGGAATAGACCGTTACACTATCCGGACGGTGAAGATAACCTAGTTTTTTTCATCTGCTAACCAGCTGTTATAAAGCAGTTAATTTTTTTTGCAAGCCACACAATTTTCAGAGAAAGAGGAGACTGCTTCCGTTTTCTTCCCTTAAAAGTTGATGCAGTTATAAATTAAACTCCGTCAAGATCATAAGACGACAGACGGAGCATCGATGATTTTCAGCTGATCAGCTGTGTGGAGGAAAAGAGACTTTGTTTCGACACCGCACAAAACACAATCTCTCTTTCTGTCTCTCTCTCTCTCGCTCTCTCTCTCTCTGTCTTTCTCATGTATACACCCCATTATATTACTACTCATTGATTGTACCTGATCAGTATTAGTTTGGTAATTAGTGTGATTGTTTTCATGAATTTTTTCACCGGAATAAGCTGTTGTGTGCTGCCTGTTTGTGTTGCAATATTCATCGAAGCCATCCTCTGCCAATCAAAGTACTCAAGTTGGTGCAGCATTGATTAGTCCATGAATGTGAATGGTTCAGTTATGAATGTTGAACACCAAAATTAATGGTTAATACATTTAGGGGACTGATTTGATTACCCTGTTGCACCCACATTGGTCATAACATGTGGACTCTTCAGTCAAAAAACACCAACTAGGCACAAAGTCCATATACATTTGTCCAATTCAGCTGGATACGCATTACATTAAATATAGCTTTTTGTGTAGGTTACCTATAATGGGTGGGCGTTATAAATCTGTCTCGCATTGTTTGACAAAAATCTTGCTGTTCTTCTTGCATTTGGACCGGGTGCATCTGGTATAACTGAGGCTTAAGGCAGCAGTTCTACCCTACTGTCTCTATGTGTGGACCCGGCAGAGAAAATAACAGCATAATTGTGTTTAATCTTTTCTTAAATAACTGGTGCTCCCTCTTCCCATTAGTCTTTTTTCATCCCTCAGGCCCCTGAATGCAGTCCTTTGAGCATAATTTCATCTTGCTTTTTGATCAGCGTGCACATTTTGCCCATTTTTTTTTAAACACTAAAAACGAAGGATTGATTCAGGCTAAATGTACGCTGTGTGGGTTGCTTATAAAGATTGCTTTATTTCTTTTATTTTACAGATTTGTTCATGTATCGACTGTTGCTACCATGACATGTTAGCCCTGCCACCTCCTCAGTTTCTTGCCACAGGATAACAAGCCAGTGTTTACAGGCTGTGGCCTAATGCAGAGCTTTGGGGCCATTACTGTTAGTCAGTTCACCTGGGGTACATCAGAAACTGCCTCTCATCAGGGAAGAGGAAACTGCAACTGAACTTATGTGTGACTTTCTCTGGCGCTTAAGGAAATACTGTATAAGCAACCTTATTATTTTGTTGCAAGGCTAGTAAGAGGATAGCTGGTGGGGTTGTAGTACTATTATATTTCTGATTCTGACTTCCTTGTTTCTTATTTGTTTCTTCCTCCTTCGCATTTATCTCAGCCTTTTTCAACCATTTTGCGTCGCTTGTTTTCACACCAGGAGCAAGTAAACGGAGATTTTGTCTGCATCAAAATCTCTCAGTCATTAATTTTCCACTTTCCTCCATTTGCCGTGGGTCTCTCTCTCTCTGTGAGCCTTTGTCTTTGACCTGTAGGTGTGAGTATGAGTTAAAGGACGGGGGAATAAATGGTCTCCCCTATCCTGTAACCTTTAAACATTGGGATGTAATTTCCCAATTTCCTGGGGTTGTCTTTCTTCCTCGCTCTCCGTAGATAAGGATGCAGAAATCGGACGGCGCTCTCGCCGGCTGCAGCCCCTTCTTCAATATTCCTTCTACCCACACACCTCTTACCTTTTCTAAACCTTCCCGCCTCCCCTTCCCCTATTTTACTAGCGCATACCTTGGTTGTTAGCTGTACCTCCTCAAGCGAAAAATAACTTAACCTTCTCAAATGACACGGCGAGCCTGCCCACTGCTTCACAGGCGGCAACTTTGTGCTGGCTGATAGAGTATGTGTTGTGACGGCAGAGGGGAGCCCTTGTTAGCCAACATTTCTCTCTCTTCTCCCTCGGAGACCTTTGGAAAAACCACTGAGATAGGAAAGTGAGCGAGGGAGAAAGAGTGGAGCGATGGGTTGATTCATGGTTTTGCATTATCTCTCACCATGACTTCACCAGTGATTTGTGCCATTTTACACGAGGCCCCACCGTTCAAGTGGTGCAAGTTCTGATATTTTAAGATTTGGCATGAGTGTTGGCTTTCTTTCTGTGCTGTTTTTTTGTGTGCTGTTATTAATATTTAAAGGTATTTTCTAAGGGTCTTGAAATATTGGCTATCATTTGAAGTATTAGTAGGTTATTCAGTTTTCAGTTCATCTGAAAACAAGACACTGGAGTTTCAGTGGCCATGTGCACTATTCACAGATGATTTGGGAATGTTTGCAATCACAGCATTGTAAGATGGTGATGGATTAACTAGAGTTTCAACAGCCACGCCGATTTGCATATGAAACTGATTGTTGGTTTCGGCCACTGTATTGTGTATAAGCAGTGGGGATACCAGCAGTCAGTTTAGACTGAAGAGGTCACTTAGATGACTGATGCAATGTTTCTGTCAATAAACGTTGTATTCAGATGAACTGATTCAACTTTCTTTAATTTTCTTACCTAAAGACATAGGTTATTTCTCATTAAAAAGGTGATTTGATATTATATGTGCATGTGTATGACATATTGCATGGATCTATCCCGAAAGATACATCCTTGAAACTGATCTATTGTAATTTCAGACTGAACAATAATTGTTGTCCCTGAGCATCATTCTTCCAGACCTAGAATTTAGTGCTCCAGCGGCCCCTCTACCGTGTTACTAACTAACTACTATCACTGCTAGTGCTTCAGCAGTGACTCAAACACAGTGGAAGGCTAATCATGTGGATTCACTGCATGTCTGTTTGTACCTCTGTATGCAGTGAGCTTTATTTATTTGAAGTATTAACAGGTCTAAACCAGACAATCTGGTAACACATTTCCAAATGTGCAATCTACATTTCCATTAAAAAAAACAAAAACAAAACTTTTTTTTTGTAAATCCACAAACTCAACTTCTTATTAATATCAACCGCTCCAGCTATTTTTTTCTTTGTTTATAGCTATGGGTAAATTTGTTAATTCATCCAATGAATAAATAAATAAATAAAAATACTTCAGTTACTGTGATTAGCGTCTGAGATGATAGCACATTTGAATGTTGTTTTAGGGCAGATATCTACATTTGGGTTCTAGAATGTTTTGGGGGTAGGCTTAGTTAATTGGATTTAAATTGAGTTATGGTATGACTAAAACTTATTGGGGGGGGGGGTCCAACAAAGATTTTCCATGGCAAGGAGTCTCAAACCTAACAAAGATTTAGTCATTGTGCCCGAGGTCTGTTGTTGTATGTATAAATCAGTCACTTTAAAAGACCCTTAGGCAGGAAGAGGAGAGTTGCAAATTATTATGCTAATCTACCCACATTTTTTATTTTTATTTGTCAGGGTATAAATAAATTTCTGCATCAGTAAAACTTTTTTTTTCTGTAAGTTTAAGTTGGTAGTAGATCTTTAGTAACTGACTTTGCACAACCCCAAAAACTAGAGCATGTCCTTGAGACGGACACATCAAGTTGACTTTGTTGACTTCAAATTTGTCATGTGCCAGTTTTGAGCGACAGTGAAATCGTTGATTTTTTTTGTTACTTTATTGCAAATAAAAGGTCATTAAATTGGCTCGTAAAATGCCACAGTTATTTTAATCCTTTGTTGCTTTTGAGAGTCATTAATTCACAGTGTTTTATTGATGAGTACCTTCTTAAAATGCAGCGTTGAATACAAGGTCAGTTTCAGCTTAACTGCTCCATGTAGGATTTAGTTTTACTCATGCTTGTTCGAAACACAAACAAGTTAATCCGACAACTGGACTTGGTATATATCCGTGAAGACGTTTTGCCTCTCATCCAAGAGGCTTTATCAGTTCGTGCCTTTCTGACTAGACCAAGCTAGTCTGACAGACTAGCTTGGTCTAGTCAAAGTCGAAACGTCTTCACGGATATATACCAAGTCCAGTTGCACTTGATTCAATTCCTTTGGATAACCATGACCTGGATGAATGACAACATTCACAGACAAGTTAATCCGACAGTTTTATTTCTACCCTAACTAACAAATCAAATCACAAATAAAAAATAAAATAAAATAAAAACCTGCATTGAGTCAGGATCCTAGAATGTGCATTTTTTTGTATCATGCATCTAAAAGTGGGCCTTCTGAAGTCTTCTGAACCGCTGGCTTTAACCACTGGAAGCCTTAAGGCTCTCCCCGATGGTCCATTACTGTGATGGCTCAGTTATGTGGAGAACATGGCCGTTTCCAGAAACCCTTCCAACAACACAGAACCAAACCCAAAGCCCACCCACTGCTCACTGCTTGGGGCCAGAAAACACTGCATTCATACAAAGAGATGAGTGGAGAAACCTCCAGGGAAGGCTCTTCAGTCACCCCCCCCCCCAAAAAATAGAGAAAAACTGGAAGTAAGTTTGTTGACAATCACATAGGTCATTGCATTTCTAAAAGAAGTGAAAAAGCAACAACCAACATAACGTCCCTCGAGGATGACGCAGTGATCCCTGACTTAATACCTGACAATTACAGCAGCAGGATTTTTAAACTGCCCCCCCTTTTTCCAAAATTAACTCCAAGGCAAAATACATAATTCTCCCAAGGTTTCAACCTGATTATGGAGGACAGAATTGTCTAGCTTGAAGAGATATGTGTGCAGATCAATTTTCTTGAGACTTGGGGCCGTATTTTCATGCAGTGGCAGAGTGAAAAATGTAGCTTTGTGCCACCAAAGTATTATTTTCCTCAGGTGCAGTCATGTTTTATCCGTGCGCTGCACCCCTTGGTGACTTAATGACTACACACTGAGGTGGGAGGAGAGGTGCAGTAGGTGTGTCATTGTCAATCTGGTGACGCGCTGCAATTTTGGTGTCAAGAACGACTTGAGATTTGCGCCATCCCCCACCCGCTGGCTTCAGACCTGTTCAACAGCACACTGCACATGGCACGGTCAGGTTTTCTGCCTTTTTCTGCCATTTTCATCACTTCAGTTTATGGAGGTACACCATGAATAAGAGGAACACCAAAGAGCATGTTTATGGATGTGGTGAGGGAGGACATGCAGGTGGCTGGCATGACGGAGGAAGATGCAGAGGACAGGGAGAGATGGAAATGGATGATCCAGCCAAAAGTAGTAGTAGTAGTACTAGTTTATGGAGTTACACCCAAATTGACCGACATGTCTTTATACTTTTCTACATCACACACATAGATAGATAGATAGATAGATAGATAGATAGATAGATAGATAGATAGATAGATAGATAGATAGATAGATAGATAGATAGATAGATAGATAGATAGATAGATAGATAGATAGATAGATAGATAGATAGATAGATAGATAGATAGATAGATAGATAGATGGATGGATGGATGGATAGATAGATAGATAGATAGATAGATAGATAGATGGATGGATGGATGGACGGACAGACATACAGTGCTGCTTGAAAGTATGTGAACCCCTTGAGCAGTTTAGATGTTTCTGTTGTTTTACCATGATTTTCTTATTTTATCATCACCAGTTTTTATGTATGAAATGTCAGATATATGTTTATCAATTGCATGTACTCGTTTAGTGGGACTTGTTTAAGTAGCCCAAAAACTACATGAAACATGGAATTAGTGTATGTGCAAAAGTAAGTGAACCCCCAGCTGCATTGGTTAAGTCAAGCAGGTAACAGACTGTGGTGAAACACATTTGCGTGCTTAATTAATCATTTAAGCAGACCAATGAAATGAGACATCCTTGGGAAAGGGTTTGGCCTGCACTAATTAAAAGAGAGAGGAAACCAACCAAACCACTGTGGTCCCATACAAATCAACAATGCCGAGAGCAAAGGAGATATCCGAGGACATGAAGAAGAGGGTAGTGATAGCCCATCAGTCTGGGGAGGGATATAAGACCATCTCCAAAAGATTCCAGCTCCATCCA
Source organism: Lampris incognitus (assembly GCF_029633865.1). Lineage (NCBI taxonomy): Eukaryota > Metazoa > Chordata > Actinopteri > Lampriformes > Lampridae > Lampris > Lampris incognitus. Next base: position 136,403,375 of record NC_079211.1, on the reverse strand, counting down.
TCCACTGTAAGACAAATAATTTACAAATGGAGGGCCTTCAACATGACAGCAACTCTGCCTAGAAGTGGACGCCCATCAGAACTATCACCCAGAAGCACCAGAAAAATAATAAATCAGGTAAAGGCCAACCCACACATCACCTCTAGAGAGTTGCAGACCTCTCTGGTAGCATCTGGGACAAATGTGCATGCGTCTACAATCAGACGAAAATTGAATAGCCATGACATTCATGGGAGGATTGCTAGAAGGAAGCCTCTGCTCTCAAAAAATAACAAAGCTGCCCATTTCAACTTTGCCAGAGAGCACTTGGACAAACCAGAGACCTTCTGGAAGTCCATTCTCTGGACAGATGAGTCCAAAATAGAATTATCTGGTCACAATCAAAACCAACATGTTTGGAGAAAAGCCAACACTGCATATGAAGAAAAGAACCTCCTCCCAACAGTGAAGCATGGTGGTGGAAATGTGAAGGTCTGGGGCTGCTTTTCTGCTTCTGGACCTGGACGACTCCATATTATCCAAGGAACCATGAATTGTCCGGCATATCAACAAATTCTTGACCAGGATCTCCTGCTATCAGTCAGGGAGTTGAAGCGGGGATGAAAATGGATTATGCAACAAGACAATTACCCAAAGCATTCCAGCAAAACTACAAAGGAATGGCTTCAGAGAAAGAGGATTCGTACTCTGGATTGGCCCAGTCAAAGTCTGGATCTTAATCCAATTGAAATGTTGTGGCGAGACCTGAAGAAGTTGGTACATACCAGATGTCCCTCCAACCTCTCTCAACTGGCTGAGTTCTGCAAGGAGGAGTGGGCAAAAAGCCCCATAAGCAGATGTGAGAGACTGGTTAGTGGTTACAGAAGACGTTTGGTTAAAGTAATGGCTGCAAAAGGAGGAGCCACAAGCTACTAATACAAGGGTTCACATACTTTTGCACATGTTAAATTTTCAGTTTTTGTGAAATAAACCACCTTTGTTGAATTAAATACTGAAAATATATCTATTTTTGTGTGTGTGTCCATTATTTGGAAGGTGTGTTTTACAAATTGGGATTTGGATGTATGTGTAATAAGCTTATTTTAATGTTTTTTACAAAAACAGTGACCATGTCTGGAGGGTTCACAAACTTTCAAGCAGCACTGTATATCAGTGTATCGAGGGGTTTCAGTCAGGGCCTTCAGTAACAAACTGCAACCCCCACACTCTCTCTGTCTCTCTCTCTCACACACACACACACACACACACACACACACACACACCCCACCATCATCGGTGGTCACACGAGGTTGAGTATGACTGTCCTCCTTCTTGGTCCTTGTGGGTCTTCAGGTGGGCAAAGAGGCTGATCCTGGAGCCGCATATTTTGGTGCAGTGTGGGCAGGGGTGGGCGGTGGTAGTCGTAGGATTGGTTTGGGCCTTTTTGGTGGAAACTCCCTCCTTTCTGAGTCTGTGCTTGTCTTCTGCAGCACAGTGGAGATCATTATTATATAGTGCAGTTCCTTCCCGGACAAGTTTTCTCCAGGTTGCCCTTTTGGTTGCTGTGTCCTCCAGGTCTTAGGGTCTGTGTGGCATTTTTTGATGTTCGCTTGGATGTTATCCTTATACCTTTTCTTTTGACCTCCCGGGGCAAGTTGTCCTGTGAGAAGCTAGGAATATAGGACTTGTTTTGGAAGGTGAGAGTCAGGCATATGGATGACATGGCCAGTCCATCTGAGCTGGTGTTGGGCGACGGTGGCAGTGATAGCGGGAATGTTAGCCTCCTCCAGGATGCTGGTATTGGTGCGTCTATCTTCCCAGGTGATATTGAGGATTTTCTGGAGGCACCTCTGATGTGCCTTCAGGTGCCTGCTCTATGTGGTCCAGGATTCTGATCCATACAGTAGGGTGGGCAACACTACCGCTCTGTAGACCAGAATTTTTGTCCTGGCCTGGAGGTCGCGGTTTTCAAAGACCCTTTTCTCAGTCTTGAGAAAACCCCACTGGCACAGCTGAGGCGGTGGTGTATTTCCTCATCAATGTTAGCTTTGGAGGATAGGAGGCTTCCAAGATACGTAAAGTGGTCCACATTTTCCAGTCTGGTTTTGTCAACAGAGTTAGTTGGGGGTGGAGCAGGGTTATTTGTGTTGGGGGGTGGCTGGTAGAGGATCTGGGTCTTTTTTATGTTAAGGGCCAGACCAAGCTGCTTGTATGCCTTGGCAAAAGCATCCAGAATGCACTATATGTCCTCTTCTGAATGGGCCATGAGGGCATTGTTGTCAGCATACTGCAGCTCCATGAAGGATATGGTGGTGGTTCTGCTTTTAGCCCTGAATCTGTTGATGTTCAGGAGTTGTCCATCGGTTCTGAACATGATTCTGACTCCTTGTGGCAGGTGTTTACCCGTAAGATGGAGGATAGCAGAAATGAAAATGGAGAACAGGATAGGAGCAATGACACAGCCCTGCTTGACTCCAGTGTGAACCCTGAAGGGTACCGTTTCATCTCCACTGCCACTGAGTACTGTGGCTGACATATTGTCATGCAGTAGTCTCAGTATCCGGATGTATTTGTCCGGGCAGCCAAATTTTGCCAGAACCAGCCAGAGAGCGAGCCTGGCGGTTCACAGAATCAAAGGCTTTGGTGAGGTCTAGGAAAGCCATGTATAGTGGTTGATTTCGTTTCTGGCATTTTTCTTGTAGTTGGCGAGCAATGAAAAACATGTACATGGTACCTCTATTTGAGTGAAATCCACTTTGAGACTCAGGGAGAATGTTTTCTGACAGGGGGAGGAGTCTATTAGCCAAAACCCAGGTGAGAGTTTTTCCAGTGGTGGATAGGAGGGAAATGCCACAGTAATTTCTGAAGTCTGCCTTGTCTCCCTTCTTAAAGATGGAGACAATGAGGGCATCCCTAAGTTGTGCACGGATTTCTTCCTTTTTCCATATTTTGAGGAGCGGGGTGTGGATGTGATGAAGGAGAACTGGCCCACCATCCTTCAGGATTTCTGCTGGGATGCAGTCAGGTCCAGCGGCCTTGTTGTTCTTCATCTTCCTTATGGCATGCTGCACCTCGTTCCGACTGGGTGGTGCTCCCATATTCTCGTTGATGGGTTGTCGAGGGAGTTGGCCAAGGGCCTCCATCTCAGCAGTTGCGTCCCAGTCCAGTAGCTCCTCATAAAGCTCTTTCCGTCTGTTGGTCATTGACTTATTATCTTTCAGCAGCATTAGCCCATCTTTGGAGTGAAGGGGGGCTAGGCAACGGTGGCTGGGGCCATATACTGCTCTTGTGGCATCGAAGAAACCTCTGGTATCCCCACAATCAGCAAGCTGCTGGATCTCCAGAGCCGTCTTTGTCCACCACTGGTTCTTCATTTGCCTATCCCGAGATTGAACAGCTGCCTTTGATTTGGCATGGGTTACTCTTTTAGCCTTGCAGTTGATGTCATTTTGCCAGGCAATGAAGGTTTGCCACTTGATGTCAATGAGCTTTTGGATTTCGATGTCATTCTCATCATACCAGTCTTGATGTTTCTGGGTTTTGTAGCCAAGGGTGCTTTTGCAGGAGTCCATGGTGATAGACTTAAACAGGTCCCAGTGTGTATCAATATCTTCTGGGTATTGCTTGGGCAGAGCAGCGCTGAGAGTAGCCTGGAGTTGTTCTTGAAAGGTGGTGACACCCTACCCTACATGGCCACGCGCAAAACGGAGGGGTAAGCAAGGGGGGGGATTGGCATTGGACCTTACTGTGCTCTGGAAAGGCTGAGACCTTTATTCGTATGTCAAACTTGAAGAACTGATTCCACGGAAGAGGAATCACTGTGTTAATTGAATAAAGGCTATTTATCTTTAACATACACACACACACACACACACACACACACACACACACACACACACACACACACACACACACACAAACTTGAACTTGAATTACTCCGTCAACCCTTAGTCACCTAGTTTATCCTCTATTCGGAGCTTTTAAAGGGATCAGCTCTTTACTGGGGCCTAATTGTGTAAGGCAAATAAAGTCACTTGGGCTGAACTGTCAACTGCTGGTCTGTGCAGTATGGATGGACCATTGGCGGATGGCCAGAGCATAAATACAGACACAATTGCAAATCCCAGGTGGCAGGAACAGTTAAAACTAGACCTGCCAAGGGCTTTTAGATGGCACGGGCTGTCAAAACAGAAAAAAAACAAATGTTTAATTTGACTTGGCAGAGCTGCAATAATCATGGATGATCAATGTGCGGCCAACATTATGTCACTGTCACCTGATTTATTGCAGACTGGGATTTCCCAGATTTTGAAAAGGATGATTTGATAGGGTGATGGATTTATGCAAAATGGTTCATGAAGGGATTTGAATCGAATTGAAATGTGAGATGTGCAAACACGAGAATGCAACAAGTGTAAATAAACCGTAATATAAATGTTTTGCAAGCATGTAATAGATGATTTAGTATAGCTGAACTGACACATGTATGCTGTTACTTATTTCTTTACCAAACACTCATTAGATCTCCTCTTGTCTTTATTAAAGTGGGAACATGCTAGTTTGGAGAAAGGGTTAATCAAGAAAAATGAAGTTTTTAATTTGATTCCTAATTGCAACTAATGCAACAGACCCCATGTCAGCAGTGGACTCTCCATGAGCCATTTCGGTGCTTGTCATCATCAGATCATCTACAGTACGTGTGATTGATTTGTTAACCGCATCAGGTGCATCAGGTTATGATCCAAGTATTTTATTCAGTTTTTGCAAATGTTGTGTTTGATGATGAGTTATAAGGACATGATGCTGACCAGGAAAATTGTTTCGGTATGTTGGATTTATTTATTTTTTAATTTTTTTGAAGTTACCATTTCAGGGCTTGTTTGCCATGTTCTTGTTAGTATGACCCGTGTGCACTTGTAACTCAGATGCATCATAGAACATGTTTAAAACTGATTATTGGCTCAATTTTTTTTAAATGTCAAGGAGAGATAATGTGATGGACTGGCGGCCTGTCCAGGGTGTCTCCCCACATGCCACGCAATAACTGCTTTGATAGGCGCCAGCATCCCCGCGACCCTGAGAGCAGGATAAGCGGTTTAGATAATGGATGGATGGAAGGAGAGATAATCGTGTGGGCTCATTTTAAAATGATCCCATATCAGCAGATACCCAATATTCTGATTCTTCTCCTATTCAACCCCGCTTTGCCGTCTCACTCCCCTTCTTGTGCTTGATAGCGTCTCGTACCGAGTGAATCTTTCTTCCTAGAGATCCAACAGAGTGGACCTCAGGGATGTTAAGGCTGGTGTGGATCGGAGTCTCTTGTTTGGGAGAAGATCTGAATTCCCCTCACGTGGGTGGTGGATCTTCACTCTCTCAGCTTAAAATGACACTCAAGGCTTTTCTCAGAGTGCCATTCTGTCTCAAAAGTCGAGGGTCCTTTTAATTCCTCCATCCCGGCTTCTTTTCAGCTTACCGGTATATATCTTGGGAATGACGTGTGTTTGTTTTGCTCCTCAAACACCTGACATGCATTTTAAGATACCTTTCAAGGTCCTGCTGTACTGTAGCTGTGAGTAACTTCCTGGTAAAATAATCCCACTTCAAAAAGGCATGGCCCTGACAGACACTGTTCATAATCCCTTCATTCACAACCAAATGTAACGGCAAAGAAGGTAAAATGAAAACGGACTATGTTGTGTGCGAGATAGTATGTATGGGACAGTATGGGGCACTGTTCAGTGAAAATACTTGTGATGCTGAGTTAAGAGATTCCCCTATCAGGGTGGAACAGGACTATGACTGAGATTTAACACTGCGACACTGTGACTTCATCAGACCCAGGATAGACATCCTGAAATGATCTTGTTGTATATGACCTTAATAAGACAGAAATTATAATAATAAATAATAATAACAATAAGACATAAATATAATAATAATAATAATGATAATAATAATAATAACAATTAAGAAGAAGAAGAAGAAGAAGAAAAATAAATAAAGAAATAAGAAATAAGGAGAAGTAAGACAGAAAGCTGAGGTGTGGAATGTTTTTAAAATGATAATGGAAAGATATATTAATATGTAGTTATGTTAGAGAAGAATAGTTTATTAGTGGATTTGAGGGGAGGGCACTTTTATTGTGATTGGGGAAGGAGGGAGGGTGATGTTGGATTTTGGTTAAATAGTGTAGTGTCTATGTTGTATGTGTATTTTTTGTTTGATTTCTTTGTTTTGGTGTGTGTGTGGGGGGGCTGTGGGCTGGAAGCCATGCCAAAGCCTACAGGTTACCTCACTATTTTATGTCTCGTCTGCCTGTATTTTAATTTTAAATTCTTATCCTCTTGGATTCTGTAGAGTTCGATGGGTTTGGGAAATATCTTATTCCCCTATTGATTTAATATATGTATGTTATATTTTGAATGGTTTTTTTTTCTGTAAAATAAAAGAGAAAAAAAAAGACAGAAACATGCCAGGTGGTTTAGCCTGACAGTGGATGTTGAGACAGACATTTCCACCTTCAAGCTCTTCCCTGATGTAAATCGAATACACAAGCCTCGTGTTGGCCTTGTGTATGTCAAGGGCATGAACTAGACACATTTCACTGCAACAGCACCTGTCAAATAAGGCACATCCAAGGCCGGCCAACCTAGACATCCAACTCATGTCAGGATGTGTCAGCACTACTTTGAAAGATGGATGAATACTTTTCTGGACATCCAATGCAGACTGTCTTTCCCATTACAAAGCAATAATCTTTCAATGATTTAGTAAATAAAAAGTGAGAAATATATGTTACAATTTACAATTTCATTTAGCAGACACTTTTATCCAAAGCGATGCACATCTGAGAGTTAATACAACACAAGCAAGGATCTAGTCAAGAGACAACAACGCAAGGAAGTGCCAAAAATTTAGGTTCAAGTCCGATACGACATATAGGTTTCAACAGGCAGTGCACAAAGGCAATGCATAGGGTGCATAGAAGTGATTTTTTTTACGACGTGGGCAGTTTGCTAAAGGAAAGAGTATGAAGTACTTGTTCTGTGACGAGTTATCACTGGGAAACACTAGACTATGGGAGTTGCAAGTGAATACATGGTTTTCTGTGTGTTGATTGTGCATACAATTATTGAACGTCGAACCAATGTTGAATGCTTTGCTTCTAGGTAATTCATTGACTGCCAAATTAAGAAGAAGGTCTAAAGATTGGGATGGTAATTTGAGTTTTGAACGTGCAGTTGGTCGATTCTTGATCGATTCAATTTCTTGACTGTTGCATATCAAATGTGTAATTACATACATGCATATACATACATGCATACATACATGCATACATACATACATACATACATACATACATACATACATACATACATACATAAATGCATGGGTACATGCATATCTACATACATACATACATGCATACATACATGAATATATACATGCATACATACGTACGTATCTAATGGTCGAAACAATAATAACCTAATATTTGGAGCAAATATCTGCAATTTACATCCTATTTACTGTATTCCCCTTTCTTTTCACTCTGCTTTGACACCAAACAATTTTGGTCTCTTGAATATGAGATCTCTTGGTAATAAGTCATTTTTCATTAATTATTTTATTGGTTTTATATATATATATATATATATATAAAACGTTTTTTTGTGGAAACCATCAATGGTGGTGATGAAAGTGCTCAACAAATGAGGAGCGGAATATTTATATTTATATATATATATATTGAGTGTCTGTTGCAGCTAGAAAAGCGCTATATAAAATGCAGCTTGATTGAATGATTTGTTTGAAAAACAATGCCGCAAGATGGCAAACCACACAAGCCTCGAGCCATATATATATATATATATATATATATATATATATATATTGTAACATGCATGCATGAATAAGTAGACACGTTGGTCTTTGACTAACAGGTCGGACCCTTTAGTCGACTGGTTAACGATGTCGCTTGCGGAGTGGGAGACACAGGTTCACATCCCGGCTGTGGCGACGGTCTCCCAGACTGCCCCCCCGATTTGCTACATTGGTGTCAGAAGTGGGATGGTGAGACCGTGAGGTCATCGGAAGCGCGTGCGCCCAGAGGCGTGAGGGAGCTGATATGCTGAAGCATGGGGACGCGCTTCCCGAAGGAGGGGGGTAGTGTAACATGCATGGATAAGTACACGTTGGTCCTTGACTAACGGGTCGGACCCTTTAGTCGACTGGTTAACTTTGTCGCTTACGGAGTGGGAGACACAGGTTCGCGCCCCGGATGTGCCCCCCCCCCTGATTTCGCTACAATATATATATAGTATATATATATATAGTGCTTTGCATGGATATGTGTGCTTATTTTTGTCTGATCATTAGTCTGGCAATTCAATATCTAAGAGAAAATCAAAATCAAGAAAGATAGAAAGGCAAGAGGGGATAAGATGAGATGAAATGAATCAGCCGATACAGTTTAAGGTTTGGGCCTGTGCAGGTTACTTGCAGTAAAGCCCACACTTGGAGCTCCAACCCACTGAGAAGCTCTGTCTTTCCGAGAGATGTGCGCAGATGGCCCTTTTATCTCAGTCTGTTTGGGGTGTGGGCGGTGTAACATCAAAACGCCAAAAGTTTGTGTTCAAAAACAGAAATACCCACAAACGGTATGAATTAAAGAATGAAGTCCGCACCAGAGATGAAATGAGAGGACGAACCGAGCAGGGATCCGAGTGAGGCTCACAGATGTGTCATTTCTTCTTATCATTAATTTATTTATTAATGTATTCTCGTTAATGCCGAAACTCGAACGCCGCCTCGCCTTAGCTTGACATCTGAGACTATCCTTGCAGAACTGCACAGTTTCCGTGCTGGTCTAAGTTTTGTCACAAACAACAGAAAGTTATCTGTAATGTGCTGTGTTGTTAGATTCAGATCTGGGAGGGTACTGAAGGATAGCAGTAGATGGTATGAGGTATTTATGTACAAGCCTAGAACAAGGACAGTATATTACCTTCTTCAGATGGACCCTACATGAATATGCCATGCGATCTTTATCCCCGGACCCTTAATTCCCATAAATCATAGTTGTTATCGTCCCACTGTAAATAGCCCTGTCAAATAGCTGATAAAGTAGTGATAAACATTTCTTCCTGCTCAGGTTAACATGGAGGTGATGCAAATAATTGGATTTTTTTCCACTCTTTTACCGATAAATTTATTCAGGTGTCCGAGGATTGCTTTCTCATTCAATATCAAAGCTATAATCTACAAGACTGCCATGAATCACAAAATATCGGGAACAACCTGTCCTTGGCCAGACCCTGCCCCCTGCAAAAAGCTAGGATTATTACTACCCATGTATTATGGTTTTTCAAGGTCAAGGGTTAATTGCATGGTGGGAATAAACAACCTTTTGCCCACTTCCTTTGTGTCACTCACAATCCCCCTTGAGGTCAAGCATCTCCTGTTGCTTATGTACACTGATGGGTCAAGGGGATCGACTTTTATACTACTTATTTGTGTCTCCTTTGGCTCCAGGTCTCTCCAAAATCGGAGTCCAGACAGAACAGGAGCTGAATGAAATGTATGACTTACCTTTTAAAGACCATGATCAGCGAAAATAAAGCCAAACCTTCTTCGGCAATGTTGCTACTTTAAGTTAAATACAAAATGTGTTGTTTTGGTGGAAAATAACACAACTATTAGTTAAATGATAATTGATGCATTTTTGCCTTCAGCAGACGCCTAAGACATACATGTTTTTCCTCATTCCACCACCGAGGCTGAGGAGAGTCTCCATCCACGTTCTCCATGAAAATCATGTGATTAGCTGAAGATAGCCGAACCATTATACGGCAGCCTCACTAATCACTACCTAAAATTAATCATATATATATATTTTCTTTTTTATTTCCCCCCTTTTCTATCCAATTGTACTTAATTACCCCACCCTTCCGAACCGTCTCAGTTGCTGCTCCACCCCTTTTGTCGATCTGGGAAGAGCTGCAGACTACCACATGCCTCCTCCAATACATGTGGAGTTGCCAGCTGCTTGTTTTCACCAGACAGTGAGGAGTTTCGCCAGGCGGGCATAGCGCGTGGGAGGATCACCACCCAGTTACCCCTCCCCCCTGAAGAGGCACCCTGACCGACCAGAGGAGGCGCTAGTGCAGTGACCAGGACACGTACCTGCATCCGGCTTCCCACCTGCAGACACAGCCAATCGTGTCTGTAGGGACACCCGACCAAGCCGGAGGTAACACGGGGACTGGAACCGGCGATCCCTATGTTGGTGGAATAGACTGCTACGCTACCCGGACACCTTTATCATAAATTTAACCACTCTTATTGTGGTGGCTGATCCAGTGTATGCATTGAACAACACTTGAAGTTGTATTATTTGTACGCTGCTCACTGAGAATTTGAACTGACGGTCCTCACTGGTCACATGGTTTTCGACACACAACATCACTGAGCACAGCCAAAAAAAAAAAACTACTCTTGGCTGATAAATTGGAGGGACAAGTGGAAACCAGCCCATTGGACAGTGTCTCTAAGTGTGTGTGCCATCTACTTTGGCAGAGAGAAGGGAGGCTGTACCCAGATACACTTGACATATGTAATTTAATGAAGGTGGCGGGTGTGATGGACGGACAGTGCTGCTGGGAAATTACGTTTTATTCTGCCAATTATGTTCTAGGCATTTACAAAGGATGACAAGGTATTAGCAGACATTTGCTTTAACAAGGGTCAGTTTTAGCAGTGTATATAATTTCTCCAACTCGTTATTTTAAGGGTCACCTCAATATAACAAAAATTCTGATTGTTTTTACACAGGTATGCACAAAGGACAGGATGAGATGGATCTACTTGGCTTCTCTATTCCTTAATCTTTGTGACTTGTAAAACTCTCCAGAAAATGTTGCTCTGTGTGAGATTGGAAAAAACACCATTGTTATTGAACTGGAAATGCGATGACGAGGGCTGCGTGCTTCGTCGGCTGCAGCAGGTGCAGGCTCAGTGAGGGTCAGTGCAGCTGGGTGGAGAGGGCACCATTAACCCCTTCCATTGCACGCATGGTCCCAGTCCCTGGACACTACAGCCAATTTAGTGCTCACTGCCGGTGTTACTTTCTGACACACGGGGCTATTCATTGCTCTCATTACTGTCTGACCGAGATGCTGTTTTTGCACTGCAGGGGAATGAAGGTGGTATGTGCAACCTTAAACTCAACCCGTCGGGGCAAGGTGAGAGTCTGACTCTCAACCCAGGTTTGTCATAGATTGATTTTGTAAGTTATTTTGAAGCTTTGCGCCAGGTTTGTTAGTGTTGTTACTGTCAGCAGGTAATACTGTGAGCGTGACTCGAGAACCAGGTCAGACAGCTGATGCACAAGACTGAAATAACAAACAACACCGTGTTGGTTTGATAGGTGCAAATACTGGTTTCTGAAGCGTTGCCTCGAATCTTTGTCAGTGAAATGGAATTTGCAGTGGATGAAGGTAAATCTTCACTCAGTGAGGTGTGGGTATAAAGTGATAACCCATATTATCATCATCATCATCATTAAATAAGCTTAATAAAGCTCAATCAATGTGCCGTGTTTTGTTGAAGCAAAACAAAGCACACTTTGACTTGTTTTGGTGATAAACCCTTTTTCTATTGTTGCAGCTGTGTGGAGGAAGTCTATTTACCAGACCATTGGATTAATACAACACCCCCCACCTCTGAATTTCTCTCTCTCTCTTGCTCGCTCTGTCTCTCTCTCGCTCGCTCGCGCTCTCTCTCTTGCTTGCTTTCTCTCTCTTGCTCCCTCTCTGGCTCCTCTTTCTCTTCCTCTCTCTCTCTCTCTCTCTCTCTCTCTCTCTCTCTCTCTCTCTCTCTCTCTCTCTCTCTCTCTCTCTCTCTCTCTCTCTCTCTCTCTCTCTCTCTCTGCGTCCACCAAACTTTTTTTTTCTTTCAAGTCGTCCCAGACACCTTCACTTTTCTCCCCCTCATCTATCTTCGTTGCTTTTAGCTGGGGGAGGGGTGGGAGAGATTAATTGAATTCCCTGAAGTAATCCTTTCTCTCCCATCTGATTTACTGGTAATGCGCAGCCTTGAAGTCTCTCTTTCCCAGTGCTGGTCTTCCAAGGGCTGGTGGCCTCTCACACAAGTGAAAGCGAATGTAAAATTGGCCGGCTTGCCGACTGTGTTTCCCTCTCCCTCCGGTGTGTTCCGCTCCGGGCTGTTTGAATTGCCTCTCTGTTTAAACCCACTAGCAACCTTGGACAAAGCAAAATAGCAGCTGCAGATAGTGTACAGGAAAAACAGTGATTATCTACAAACAGCGGTTGTCTAGGTGTCACAGATTATTGTGGAGCTGGCATGGTCCCTTCTGCTGCCTGCAAACAACACCAGCCGATGCTGTGGTTTAACGCTACACAGCAAGTCTGTCCAACACAACCTTTATACTCTTTATACTCTTTCCCTTCTTCCTGTTTGTGTGACTGAACCAACCCTAACGGATAACAAACCATTCACTTGAAATTTATGCTAAAGAACAATTTAACACTTTTTTATGACATTTAAATCCACAGTTCATACAGGATAATAATATAAAGTGTACGGTGTGTCATTAAGTCACTATAGTCCATTTTTTGGCTACAGTCAATTTTATGTGTATAGCCCAATATCACAAATCACAAATTTGCCTCAGGGGGCTTTACAGCAACACAACATCCTGTCCTTAGACCCTCGCATCGGATAAGGAACAACTCCCTAAAAAAAAAAAAACCTTTAACAGGGAGAAAAAAATAGGAAGAAACCTCAGGGAGACCAACAGAGAGATCTCCCTCCCAAGATGGACAACGTGCAATGGATGTTGTGTTTACAGAATCAAACACAAGTTACAGAATACAACACTGAAAGAGGATAACAGAATTATAATGGAATTGTAAGATATATGAAGAATATGATGAGGAGGATGCCAAGCAGTGTCCAGATGCCACTGGAACAGCCCAGGACCCGAGCCACACGACCACCATCACCATGTTAAAAAAAATAAGTAAAAAAATAAAAAATAAACATTAGTCACACACCGGAGCCACATGACCACCATCGCCATGTGTATATATATATATACACTACCGTTCAAAAGTTTGAGATCACCCAAACAATTTTGTGTTTTCCATGAAAAGTCACACTTATTCACCACCATATGTTGTGATATGAATAGAAAATAGAGTCAAGACATTGACAAGGTTAGAAATAATGATTTGTATTTGAAATAAGATTTTTTTTACATCAAACTTTGCTTTCGTCAAAGAATCCTCCATTTGCAGCAATTACAGCATTGCAGACCTTTGGCATTCTAGCTGTTAATTTGTTGAGGTAATCTGGAGAAATTGCACCCCACGCTTCCAGAAGCAGCTCCCACAAGTTGGATTGGTTGGATGGGCACTTCTTGCGTACCATACGGTCAAGCTGCTCCCACAACAGCTCAATGGGGTTCAGATCTGGTGACTGCGCTGGCCACTCCATTACCGATAGAATACCAGCTGCCTGCTTCTGCTCTAAATAGTTCTTGCACAATTTGGAGGTGTGTTTAGGGTCATTGTCCTGTTGTAGGATGAAATTGGCTCCAATCAAGCGCTGTCCACTGGGTATGGCATGGCGTTGCAAAATGGAGTGATAGCCTTCCTTATTCAGAATCCCTTTTACCCTGTACAAATCTCCCACCTTACCAGCACCAAAGCAACCCCAGACCATCACATTACCTCCACCATGCTTAACAGATGGCGTCAGGCATTCTTCCAGCATCTTTTCATTTGTTCTGCGTCTCACAAACGTTCTTCTTTGTGATCCAAACACCTCAAACTTGGATTCATCCGTCCACAACACTTTTTTCCAGTCTTCCTCTGTCCAATGTCTGTGTTCTTTTGCCCATCTTAATCTTTTTCTTTTATTGGTCAGTCTCAGATATGGCTTTTTCTTTGCCACTCTGCCCTGAAGCCCAGAATCCCGCAGCCGCCTCTTCACTGTAGATGTTGACACTGGTGTTTTGCGGGTACTATTTAATGAAGATGCCAGTTGGGGACCTGTGAGGCGTCTGTTTCTCAAACTAGAGACTCTAATGTACTTATCTTCTTGCTCAGTTGTGCAACGCGGCCTCCCACTTCTTTTTCTACTCTGGTTAGAGCCTGTTTGTGCTGTCCTCTGAAGGGAGTAGTACACACCGGTGTAGGAAATCTTCAATTTCTTAGCAATTTCTCGCATGGAATAGCCTTCATTTCTAAGAACAAGAATAGACTGTCGAGTTTCAGATGAAAGTTCTCTTTTTCTGGCCATTTTGAGCGTTTAATTGACCCCACAAATGTGATGCTCCAGAAACTCAATCTGCTCAAAGGAAGGTCAGTTTTGTAGCTTCTGTAACGAGCTAAACTGTTTTAGGTTGTGTGAATATGATTGCACAAGGGTTTTCTAACCATCAATTAGCCTTCTGAGCCAATGAGCAAACACATTGTACCATTAGAACACTGGAGTGATGGTTGCTTGAAATGGGCCTCTATACACCTATGTAGATATTGCACCAAAAACCAGACATTTGCAGCTAGAATAGTCATTTACCACATTAGCAATGTATAGAGTGTATTTCTTTAAAGTTAAGACTAGTTTAAAGTTATCTTCATTGAAAAGTACAGTGCTTTTCCTTCAAAAATATGGACATTTCAATGTGATCCCAAACTTTTGAACGGTAGTGTATATAAAAAATTAGTCACACATCTGAGTGAGAGAAGGATAAAATGTTAAAACAGGATAACAAAATTATATGGATTTATAAGATATATAAAAAGTAAATGTGATGAGGAGGATGCCAAGCAGTGTCCAGGTGGCGACCACCAGCACCATGGAGACCTGGGGGGAGGATAGACTGCACGTGCACACAAGGCAGACTCGCATCACACCATTCACACACACACAATAAGAGAAAGGAGAAGACATCATTTAGAGAGAGAGGAAAAACATGTGAGAGAAGAGAACAGTTTGCAATAGTCAATTATAATCTCATCATCAGAACGGTGCTTGGTAAATTCATTGAGACAGAAACCGACCCGCCATGTAGTACAGGTTGTGAAGCTGTACAACTTAAAGGCAACTAATTATAGGCTAAGGCAAAAAGATGAGTTTTAAGTTTGGATTTAAAGGACTCAACAGACTCTGATTGTGTGATGGCAGCAGGCAGGTTATTCCACAGGAACATTAAGAAAATTAAGTGAAGAAAATCCATACTGGCAGTAAAATGTCATAATAATGTGTTGGTTAAGACTCAGTTTTGGGTCTTGTGGCCCTACTATCGCACTACCGTTTGAGTTTTCCACTCAGACCATTAGGGAAGAGCAAATATGCCCAGTGCAATTTATTCAGCTCTGAAAGGCATGAATCATTTATGATTTGTTTGGATGCCCCCCCCCCCACACACACTTAATCATTATTACTGAGATTGTTATGGTAGACAACATGAGTGTAACAGATCGAAGATGGTTTTTCAAAACCTCAAAAGCTGGGTTGCCCAACGATGATTGTCCATTGTTCTCCTGAGCAGTGCAGGCACGAGTCAGAACGTGTCAGGTTAACAGTTCTTAACAAGATGGTGAGTCCCCTCCAGCTAGAATTAATTAAAACATAATCCCCTTTGATTGGAGCTTGTCATTCATTTCTGTTCCACGCTAATAATTTGTTGTCAGTGTGTGTGTGTGTGTGTGTGTGTGTGTGTGTGTGTGTGTGTGTGTGTGTGTGTCAGGTTTTCTATCATAATGGGGACCAAATTAGGATAGAAAAACCTGAAACCACCTACCTTGTAGGGACATTTTATGGGTCCCCATGAGGAAAAGGATCTATTTTAGGGTTAGGACTTGACTTTTGGGTAAGGTTAGGCTTAGGTTAAGGTTAGGCATGTAGTTATGATGGTTAAGGTTAGGGTTAAGGGCTAGGGAATGAATATAGTCAATGAGGGGTCCCCACAAGAATAGCATGACTTTGTGTGTGTGTGTGTGTGTGTGTGTGTTGGGGGGGTTGCTCCCAATTGTAAGGCTTTTATTCATCCATGTCTATCAACTAAGACACAATATACAAAAATAGGACAAGACTGTCAGAAGACTACAATACAGAAGACAGACTCCTCTCACACCACATTGATCAAGTCCAAAGTTAGGATCACAAAAAAAATATTTGTGGCTGAGCATGTTAAAATTTGATAAGTTTTAATTGACCAGATTAGAATATCTAAATTGATTGGTCAAATTGAGGCCTTTCCTCTTTAGCATGTAGCAAATTGGACACAGTGTCATGTGAGTATAGCCATTCTGGGACAGGTCATGCACACCCTTGTACTCACCCCATTCAGTCCAGTTTGACCAGTGATTTTACTGCACAGCCTCACTAAGCATTTTGATTTTGTTCACCTTTTGTGATATGACGATTAGATTTTATAAATCTTACATGTAGTTGTAGTAGAAGTCTTAACACCACCCCAAAAGCTGCACTATAAGATGTGTTTCTCCCTCCTACTTAGTAGATCAGTGAGACATCTTCTGATGTCACCTAACACAAGTGAAGAGTCTTGATGTTTTATTTTGATTGATTGTGTTTTGTTTTTTCAGGTTTTTTTTGTATTGACTTCTCTTGTGCTTCCTCTTAGCTGTATGCTTATGAAACCCATCATTCAGGACCATATTTTCAGTGGCATCAGTGAAAATTAGTCACAACAATGGTCACTGGTAGCAAGTGAGATACAGCCCTCGATCTTCGATAGTAATGGGGTAAACATCAGTACTCGTCAGTTTTACTCTCTTCAGTTTATTTAATGTACATTTAAGTCCTCTGTCAATGGGACTATTACAGAGGAATAACATTAAGGATCCCTTATCATCTCTCTCTCACATACACACACATAAATACTGTATATATACTTTGATTACTCCTACACCAATGTCAAATCTGTGGCAGGTAGCGTTTGCTGGATATATTGATATTAATTTGTGGGCTGTGTGTTCACATGTGAATGAGGTGCTAAGTGGATGGATTTAAACAAGGCTGCATACATTACCCATACACACACACGCACACGCACATACGCACATGCATGATTTTTGCATCATTGCAGCATTTCCAAATTGCGTGCGTGCGAACACACACACACTCTCTCTCTCTCTCTCTCTCTCTCTCTCTCTCTCTCTCTCTCTCTCTCTCTCTCTCTCACACACTCTCTCACTCTCTCTCTCTCTCTCTCTCTCTCTCTCTCTCTCTCTCTCTCTCTCACACACACTCTCTCACTCTCTCACTCTCTCTCTCTCTCTCTCTCTCACACACACACACTCTCTCTCTCTCTCTCTCTCTCTCTCTCTCTCTCTCTCTCTCTCTCTCTCTCTCTCACACACACTCTCTCGCTCTCTCTGTTGCATGCACACACACACATGCACACTCACTTTCTCTCTCTGTCGCAAACACACACATACACACACACACAGAAGCAAGGACATGAGAAAGTGGCCTCATCCTTCAGGTTTTTTAAGTTCAGGCTTCAAGACTTTGTAGGTTTGAGTATAATGCTTTAAAAAGTTTATGGTTCATTTCATCAGATGTTGACCAAATTAGAACCAAAAATTGCTGTTTTGAGTTTCCCCTATTACAAACTTATCAGAATCGTGTTTATTGGCCATGTAGGTTTGCACATATATGGCATTTGACTGGTTTCGTGGCTCTCTCTGTGTCTTTTTTTTTTTTCATTTAGCTGCAAAGCTGTAAAGATGATGCTACTTGTGATCACAATAGCATGTTGGGTGTGGAGGAGAGCATAATTGCATAGTAAAGAGACCCTCTGAGATAATATTCATGTGTCCAAGTATATATTATAAATATTTATAGATAGTGTCTGGGAACAACAACACACTGGAGGAGTCCTACCTGTATAGTTCACTTTCTTAAGCTTAGAAAATCTCATACCTAGCAACATATTTGTGAAGTTGAGACTTGAAGATGTGTATGTGTGAGTCATTGAAGAACGAGGGTATGATTCCAGAGAGGGATTAAGAGCATTAAAGCTGCCATAGGCAAGTTTGAAAAATCATAGAACTTAAAAAAAATGGGACCTTGCATTTTACCCCCCCCCCCAATCTCTCTTTAATCCATCCCTCTAATCCCCCTCCTTTTACCCTTGCTCATAATGGAACGCAGTGCACACGGCTGTGGTTGCTGGGGGGCTGTTCCCACTTACCTTAATCAACCAGGTGCTTCAGGGCAGAGGTTATTATTTAAGAATTTGTGATGCAGATAGCAAATGTGGTGAATGTAATGACAATCTACACAGTGTGACATCTTTTAAAAACGGCCTCCGGTGCGATACAAATAAACC
The DNA here is from genome assembly GCF_029633865.1 of Lampris incognitus. Lineage (NCBI taxonomy): Eukaryota > Metazoa > Chordata > Actinopteri > Lampriformes > Lampridae > Lampris > Lampris incognitus. Next base: position 136,385,005 of record NC_079211.1, on the reverse strand, counting down.
TGCCTTGCCTCGCCTTATTGTTTGTTTTTGTGATAACTGGAGGAACAGACTCTTAGAATCTAAATGGTAGGGCATCCGGGTGGCGTAGCGGTCTATTCCGTTGCCTACCAACACGGGGATCACCGGTTCGAATCCCTGTGTTACCTCCGGCTTGGTCAGGCGTCCCTACAGACACAATTGGCCATGTCTGCGGATAGGAAGCCGGATGTGGGTATGTGTCCTGGTCGCTGCACTAGCGCCTCCTCTGGTTGGTCGGGGCGCCTGTTCAGGGGGGAGGGGGAACTGGGGGGAATAGCGTGATCCTCCCACACACTACGTCCCCCTAGCAAAACTCCTCACTGTCCGGTAAAAAGAAGCGGCTGGTGACTCCACATGTATCGGAGGAGGCATGTGGTGGTCAGCAGCCCTCCCCGGATCGGCGGAGGGGGTGGAGCAGCGACCAGGACAGCTTGGAAGAGTGGGGTAATTGGCCAGATACAATTGGGGAGAAAAAGGGGGTAAAATACCCCCCCTCAAAAAAGAATCTCTTCTATTGATGAAAGTCATCAGATCTCATATCAACAAACTCTTTTTTTCTATCCACCAGAAGATTTTGTCAAGAAACAGACCAACATGAAACTGATCAACTAGGACATATCAGACAAATTATTATAACAGTTTCAGAAATCATATCAATGCTATTAAAGGATAGCTACACTTTTTCTAAACCCAGATCTCATTAAAACCTTACCAGTTATTTTTCAGAGTCGCACAGGCAAAAATTTTGCGGCTTGCTCCAGTATTGAGAACATGAACCACTTTGCTGTATTTTCTCACTGGGCTTCAACACAGTGCTCCAAAATCCTAATTTGTGTCCTTTTCAAAAACAGGAACTCAACAGTGCAGTCAGACATATCTCGGTATTTTTCAATGCAAAAAAAAAAAAGTTCCAAACCGTGCTTTTTATCAAGTTTAAATAATCTTAACGTGTTTCATCTAAACAATGTAAAAATGTTCTTGCAGCATCGTGGCCGTTAAGGGAGGCTGCTGGACTGTAGGAGATTACAGATGATGAGGATGCGTCAACTGCAAAAAGTTGTTCCAAATCAAATCAGACCAGTGAAGTATTTTTTGTACAAGTGATTTCTAAGTGATGCCCAACAACATTTAATGAGGCTCCAGTTTAAAAAAAAAGTGAGCCTATCTTTTAACATTTACTTACATTACACATGTACTGCTGGGTTCTCTTGCATCCTTTAGCATATTGAAAGTGGGAGTCGTGTGCATGTGGGTCTACACTGTGAAGATCGGAGTCTCTTAGAGTAACTAATTATTGTAAGCAATACTAATTCTACAAGATATAAAGAAGTTTATTCTTTTCAACAGTTCTCACCATTGTAAGTTCAAGTACAACCCTTGAGAGTTTCTCTGCTTCTGTGATTTATCATTTGAGCGCACACTCATAGGAAAGTAATCACAGCAAACGGGAATTGCCTAGAGGTTCGGAGGTTAGCAGCTCCCCTTTCACACACTAAAGAAAATGGACCCGTGAACGTCATAGTAACGAACAAAGAAGCTGTCTCCATCTGACTTGTTACTGTAAGAGCGAGTTTTGAGTGGAGCTATCCAGTATATTCTACAATATACGTATACACACACATATACATACATGAACACACACACACACTCAGACACACACACACACGTATACACACACACACACACACACACATATACATACATACATACATACATACACACACATGCATACATACATATGTGTATGTGTATATATATGTACACTACCGTTCAAAAGTTTGGGATCACCCAAACAATTTCGTGTTTTCCATGAAAAGTCACACTTATTCACCACCATATGTTGTGAAATGTCACATATATATTTATACACATATACACACACATACACACACACATATATATATATATATATATAGTGTTTTTTTCCCTGGAAACTGTCAATGGTGTTGATAGGAGTGCTCAACTAATGAGGAGCTCAACTAATGAGGAGCGCACTCCTCATCAGCTGCTAAATGAGTGTGCGACGTAGGAAACAAACTTCTACTGTTATGTATTGTTTTTTTCCCCACATCTATATATATATATATATATATATATATACACTCACCGGCCACTTTATTAGGCACACCTGTCCAACTGCTCGTTAACGCATATTTCTAATCAGCCAATCACATGGCAGCAACTCAATGCATTTAGGCATGTAGACATGGTCAAGACGATCTGCTGCAGTTCAAACCGAGCATCAGAATGGGGAAGAAAGGTGATTTAAGTGACTTTGAATGTGGCATGGTTGTTGGTGCCAGACGGGCTGGTCTGAGTATTTCAGAAATTGCTGATCTACTAGGATTTTCACGCACAACCATCACTAGGGTTTACAGGGAATGGTCCGAAAAAGAGAAAATATCCAGTGAGCGGCAGTTCTGTGGGCGAAAATGCCTTGTTGATGCCAGAGGTCAGAGGAGAATGGCCAGACTGGTTCAAGCTGATAGAAAGGCAACAGTAACTCAAATAACCACTCATTACAACCGAGGTATGCAGAAGAGCATCTCAGAACGCACAACACGTCGAACCTTGAGGCAGATGGGCTACAGCAGCAGAAGACCACACCGGGTGCTACTCCTGTCAGCTAAGAACAGGAAACTGAGGCTACAATTTGCACAGGCTCACCAAAATTGGACAATAGAAGATTGGAAAAACGTTGCCTGGTCTGATGAGTCTCGGTTTCTGCTGCGACATTCGGATGGTAGGGTCAGAATTTGGCGTCAACAACATGAAAGCATGGATCCATCCTGCCTTGTATCAACGGTTCAGGCTGGTGGTGGTGGTGTAATGGTGTGGGGGATATTTTCTTGGCACACTTTGGGCCCCTTAGTACCAGTTGAGCATCGTGTCAACGCCACAGCCTACCTGAGTATTGTTTCTGACCATGTCCATCCCTTTATGACTACAGTGTTCCCATCTTCTGATGGCTACTTCCAGCAGGATAACGCGCTATGTCATAAAGCTCGAATCATCTCAGACTGGTTTCTTGAACATGATAATGAGTTCACTGTACTCAAATGGCCTCCACAGTCACTAGATCTCAATCCAATAGAGCACCTTTGGGATGTGGTGGACCGGGAGATTCGCATCATGGATGTGCAGCCGACAAATCTGCAGCAACTGCGTGATGCTATCATGTCAATATGGACCAAACTCTCTGAGGAATGTTTCCAGTACCTTGTTGAATCTATGCCACAAAGGATTAAGGCAGTTCTGAAGGCAAAAGGGGGTCCAACCCGGTACTAGCAAGGTGTACCTAATAAAGTGGCCAGTGAGTGTATATATATATATATATTCTACCATCTTTTTCTATTATAAAGGAAAGGATGAAGGTGGTTTATTAGTTCCAAGCAGGCAAATAATCTGTTAATGTCTATGAGCAGGCCCAATCAAGTAACGGAGCAAATTCAATACATGGCTCCCACCAATGCATCCTAATGAGGTTGGCCTCATTCTAATTGCCTACATGTCTGCCTCAAAGAAATTAATGTGCCTTTTCTTTTTTTTCGCCTTTGCTCTTCTTCTAGATCTCAACGAATGTGAAAGAGACCCGTGTAAGAATGGGGGCATTTGCACAGATCTGGTCGCCAACTACTCTTGTGAATGCCCAGGGGAGTACATGGGGAGGAACTGCCAGTACAGTAAGAGCAATTGTTTCTTTTCATCTTGATCTTTCTGATATATTCTATGTCTACCATTATGCCTGTTCCATATACATCTGAAAACAGAAGCAATGATTTGTGCTTCAGTAGTTAGTTTGCTCACTTAAATTGACCAGATATACAGGTCATATCATGAGTAATATACATACACTACTATAAAGTAAACTTTAATGATTGCACATAAGCTGTTGTAACATTTTGTGAAAGCAGTGACATCCTTTTATAATACGAAGGAAATGTAGCCATGTATAAAGCCATGTAAAAGGTTTGTTGCTTGATTTCTTTGTTGAAATCAATTTGGGTCAGACGATTATATGATGCATAGACCAGAATGAAAAATTGATTCTCGTCTGTATTTTGAATTGACCTAATTTCTTTGCGGTGCGTGAAAGGCTTGGTGTATCAGAGCCACATCAAATGTTTAAAGTATACAAAGCTTTTTTTTTGGACCCCCCCCCCCCCCAATTATACTTGGCCAATTACCTCACTCTTCTGAGCTATCCTGGTCACTGCTCCACCCCCTCTGCCGATGCGGGAAGGGCTGCAGACTACCACATGCCTCCTCCAATTCATGTGGACTCGCCAGCCACTTCTTTTCACCTGTGAGGAGTTTCGCCAGGGGATTCAGTGAGGAGTTTCGCCAGGGAGATGTGGCGTGTGGGGGGATCATGCTATTCCCCCCAGTTCCCCCGACCGACCAGAGGAGGCGCTAGTGCAGCAACCAGGGCACATACCCACATCCGGCTTCCCACCCGCAGACACGGCGATCCCCATGTTGGTTGGCAACAGAATAGACCACTACGCTCCTTAGACGCCAAACGAATATCTTTGATAATCATAAATGACATTATTTCCCTGTGTTAACCAGACCTTTGGAGGACCTGAAAGTCATCAAGGCTATTTGCAAGTTTTTGACAATTTAAGCCCTTCTCATTTCTACCTTATGTAGGGTAATAAGACGATCAAGTGATTTTTTTTATGTTTTCCCTATAGGAGACCACAACTCACATTATTTTGTTTCTACCAAGGTCCTTTTTCAGCGAGTCAATTATTAAATCACTCTTTATTCTCTTACTTTTGTTCTCTTCACTGCCAGTGAAGGAGTCCCATGTGAAGCAGTGAAAAATGCATACAAAGAAATAAACTTCAAATCATGGCTGCACAGCTCAACTAGTAAAGATATATGCCTCCCCTGAAGGATTCTTTTTTTTATCATCATGTGAACTTGCCCCCAAATTTGAGTTATATCTCCCAAGATATGAGACCCCTGCCAGCGGCAGTATTTGTGTATACCAATGAATCCTATTTTTATTTTTTTTCATCTTTTTATTCTCCACCCTACAGAGGAACTTACAGCTGTGTCTTGTGGCAACTGAACTTATAGTATAAAACTTAAATCATGTGTTTCTGGGCAACACAGACTGCCCTCAAACACCTCTCGAGACATAAATGTGTCACTGGAGACAAATGAAATGTTAAAGAACAGCACCCCCTCTGGTTCAACGATGAACCTCGGGGTGGCGATTGATAGATAACAGGCTATCACTCTCAGATCGCACTGCGACTGTCTCTCAGTCCTGATGCTTTTCTTTGTATAACATCAAAAACAATCAGATTGTCCCCGTCAAAACACGCTACCCAGCTCCTCGCCCAGGCTGTAGTTCTCTCATACTTCTTGCTTGTCTCCCAGCCCATTCAATCCAACCGCTGCAGAGACTCCAGAATGATGCGGCACTTGGTTTTCAATCTGCCTCGATGTGCACATGTCACACATCTCTTTGTGTCCTTATACTGGCGACCAGCTGCTGCGCGCGTGAAGTTCAAAACCTTGTCGTTTGCGTTCCAGACAGTTCAAGGAACTGCCCTGACATACCTACAAACCAATATCAACACGTACACTCCCTTCGGCCTCTTCGTTCTACCCTTGGTAGACTATTAGCCGTACCCTCCACTAAAGTGACAAGCTCTAGGTCGAGACTTTCTCTCTCACGTAGCCCCAAAATGGTGGCATGAACTCCATCAGTGATACCGACTCACTTACTTCAAGAAAGGCCTAAAACCTTTCTCCTTCCAGACCTACTTTAATTGGTCTCTGGTGGTACTTTGCAGCTCATATGAATCATCTATGATTGTTATTCTCATCAGCTATTGCATCCTTACTTGCTGAAGTACCATTATCATTGGTACCCTCCCTCTTACCTGCTCTTGACTTTTTTTATGCATTTGTGATGATAATTTGGCTGTTTTACTGATATGTGGCAACGTTAATCTACTATGTGCTTTGGTTTTCCTGTTTTCCCCCTCTTGATGATCTAGGTGGACTTGATATTCACTTTGAGTAAAATATAATTACCATGTATCGCTCTGTGATGCCAGCTGGTAACATTCAGATGTATCTGCTAATTGCTGACTGTCTTTGTAAATCACTTCGGATTAAAGCATCTGCCAAATTAAGTTCATGTAAATGTGAATGCATCAAAAACATGCCCAAAACAACCTGAGGAAGTGCAGAGATCAGATGTGTGACTTCAAACACATCTTCTGGAGTATATGCACTGTACACATTCATGATCTATTAACATCTATAGGTGGCTGGAATATTCAGTTTCAGTCATTCATTCGTCACATTTTGGTTGGATTGTCCATCTGTCTTTCTGTCTTCGTCTTCCTGTACACACCAGTAGACGAGCACAAAAGTCATTGCTATTTGCTAGAATTTGCCAGCTCATGCAATACTATTATAATGAAATGCAAGATTATTTATTTATTCATCTATTTATTTTTTACTCGGGGCTTTGCCACACCCACTAGGTGCCAGCACGCTCTCAATTCTTTATAAACCTCATGACCGACCGCATGATGGTACAGAAAATGAGAGTGCTGTTGACACTTTTTTTAATGACTTGCTCATAAGACACAAGAGCGTTCAAAGGGAGTCGGGTTGTTCATTATGCTGTTGTGAAAAACTTTTTTTCCCCATTTTAGTTACATGCCAGGCTCAATTTGTCGAGAGAATCTGTATCCCGCAGTCTTGCTTGCTTGCTCATCTATACACAGCTGTACACATACTGCCTTGCTTATCCATATGCTCAGTGATGAACACTTTGTCTTCCACATGACATGGGTGGCTGTCCCAGTTTTAATACTGTTGCCGAGAAAAATCAAATGTCAGCATCACTGTATGGCGCCCTGTGATGACCTGGCGGCCTGTCCAGGGTGTCTCCCCATCTCCCACCCAATGACTGCTGGGATAGGCTCCAGCACCCCCGCAACCCTGAGAGGAGGCTAAACATTTTGAATAACGGATGGATGGATCATCACCGTGTGGCTAAATTAAAATAAATAAATAGATACATACATTAACTAATTTGAGATATTCAACAACATACTTTGAGTAGGTATGACTTTCAGACAAACATAACTTAAAAAAAAAAATCTAAAATAACTTGACTAAAAATTTAATTATTTGAGGTGCCCGGGTAGCGTAGCAGTCTATTCGGTTGCCTACCAACATGGAGATTGCCAGTTTGAATCCCTGTGTTACTTCCGGCTTGGTCGGGCGTCCCTGCAGACACAATTGGCTGTGTCTGCGGGTGGGAAGCCGGACGTGGGTATGTGTGCTGGTTGCTGCACTAGTGCCTCCTCTGGTCAGTCAGGACACCTGTTCAGGGGGGCAGGACACCTGTTCAGGGCGGAGGGGGAACTGGGGGGAATGGTGTGATCCTCCCATGCACTACATCCCCCTGATGAAACTCATTGTCAGGTGAAAAGAAGCGGCTGGTGACTCCAAATGTATCGGAGGAGGCATGTGGTCAGGGGCGGATCTACAGGGTGGCAAGGGGTGGCAGCTGCCACCTCTGGGACACAGTCTTGCCACCCCTGTTGCCACCCCATTTATAAATCAGATAATATGTTTTTAAAGTATATTTTATGTACATGCATGGTGAAGGTCAATGAGACCCGCGCCAAACTCATCTCAAACAGAAGTTGCCGATTTAGAATCCCCCTCCCCCTCACAGGCGCGGATCTACAGGGTGGCAAGGGGTGGCAGCTGCCACCTCTGGGACACAGTCTTGCCACCCCTTTGCCACCCCAGGAAAAAATCTCTAGATTCACCACTGCATGTGGTAGTCTGCAGCCCTCCCCGATCAGCAGAGGGGGGTGCAGCAGCGAGAGTGGGGTAATTGGACAGGTACAATTGGGGTGAAAAAAGGGGGAAAATTCCAACAAAAAAAATAAAATTTCATTATTCAAACATCACATAAATGCACACATGAACAACATCTGCTTATTTGCATTTGTGAAATACACACACAGACACACACACAATGTGAATTATTTCAGTACTTTTTACCCATTCAACACTTTTTTTTTATTACTCATAGCGTTGCCCTTGTGTTGCTCAGACGTCTAGTGTGTTGTGTGTTTAACATTCTCTTCCTCATCTCTTCACTCCACCACAGGCTCATTAGCATCGGCATGCTTGCATTAATTCAACCGTGTCTCTAATTTTTGTAGGCTGTAGGTAGGGCTTATGGGAGATGGATTCAGCTGTCACTTCACGGTGATGGTGGTGTTAGTGATATGAGCTGTCAAAGGGCTGGCGTATGCTGGGGGGGCCAGCAGGCCAGGGCCTGGGGGCTGCCTGCACAGCTCCTCTGACAGACAGCTGGCAGACAGCTTGTTAACAGTGGCAAGGTAAAAAGGACCGCGGCTCCACAAGAGTGTCTCTACACAATGTCAAGACAGGATATCTCAGGCCCGATCCATACCCGGTATTAAAATGCATCTCAGAGGATCGAGTCACTACCGAACAGCTAGAAATAAGATAGGATGTACTTTATTAATCCTCGTGGGGAAATTCGTCCTCTGCATTTAATCCAGCTCAACGCACGCTGGAGCCAGGAGCAGGTGGAAATGCATTCAAAACGGATCGAGAATCCTGATCACCCAAACCACATTCAGGGATGGTCAGAAATGCACGTGACCCTGTTGGTGTGTAATGTAGTGTGAACGCCCATGTGTTTCCTAACCACTTAGACACACATCCATCATCTGCGTAGCTGGAAATACGTATACCTCTGCATGCCATTGTTGTCACTAAAATTGTGAGACGACTTCCAAACAAACTATTTGCAACAGTGGATACTGTGGATGGACCGACAGTGACATCAGCCGTCTTCTTTCTCTCTGGTGTGAGACATCACTTGATAGTTCGTAAAGAAAGAAAAAGAAAAGAAAATTAAAAATAGGCCCTAAATTGTGTATTACAGTAATATCCAAGCGAAATTTGTTGAGAATCAAAATGTATAGTGACCATATGGTTTTTATGTTTTCGTTTTTATTTATTTGTTTGTTATTTTTATTTTTTCGCTCTCTCCAATTATTCCTGGCTAATTACCCCACTTTTCCAAGCCATCCTGGTCGTTGCTCCACCCCCTCTGCCAACCCGGGGAGGGCTGCAGACTACAACATGCCTCCTCTGATACATGTGGAGTCGCCAGCCACTTTTTTTCACCTGACTGAGGAATTTCACCAGGGGGACGTAGGGCGTGGGAGGATCACGCTATTCCCCCCAGTCCCCCCCCCCAACAGGCGCCTCAACCGACCAGAGGAGGCGCTAGTGCAGCGACCATGACACATACCTACATCCGGTTTCCTACCCACAGACACAGCCAATTGTGTCTGTAAGACCCCTGACCAAGCCGGAGGTAACGTGGATTTGAACAAGCGATCCCCGTGTAGGTAGGCAATGGAATTAGACCGCTACGCTACCTGGACGCCATGGTTTTTATGCTTGTTTTTTTTGTGGTTTATTTATACTTTGACCCTTCCAGATGGAGTATTGTTTTTGGTCTCTTTTGTTTCTGTGTTTGTGAATTTATGTCTTTATGTGTTAATGTATTAGCAACATTACAGAATAAAATATCGGTTTGAAAGATACAAAAATGACAGATGTTATGGGATTATCATCCTTGAGGGCCCAGATTAGATTTTGGGTTAGATTAAGGTTAGGGTCATGGTCGTGATCACGGTCACCAAAAAGTTACCTTGTTTTTGCCACCTCTTGGTCAAAAATCTACCAACCTTCTTTAATCTAGAGGGCAAGAGTGTTTGTTCAGTGCTACTTCCCAGAAACACTTCTAATAGTTTCTACAATGAAAGGTGAAAAAACAAACCAAAAACGTTATTTTGAAGCTCAATACGTTCTGAAGATTAGAGGTTCGAGGTCATTGGTTAAAATTGCATTGAGGTATAACTCAACAATGGCTGCAGATATAGAGCCACTTATAAATACTATTTTTTACAGATAGGACATTGTACATTTATTTGATACCATGACCTCTGACCTCTTACTTTGGGCAAACTTTTAAGGTCAAACTCAGTGACTCTACAAGAAACCTATTAATATAGGTATGCTTGAAACCAAATTCAGAATTCAGATTTTTTTTTTTGTGTTTGCCCCCCCCCCCTCCATTTTTTCTCCCCCCAATTGTATTCGGCCAGTTACCCTACTCTTCCAAGCCGTCCCGGTCACTGCTCCACCCCCTCTGCCAATCCAGGGAGGGCTGCAGACTACCACATGTCTCCTCTGATACACGTGGAGTCACCAGCCACTTCTTTTCACCTGACAGTGAGGAGTTTCACCAGGGGGGACATAGCGCGTGGAAGGATCACGCTATTTCCCCCAGTCCCCCCCCCCCCCCGAACACATGTCGCGGTCAACCAGAGGCGGTACTAATGCAGCAACCAGGACACATACCCACATCCGGCGTCCCACCCGCCGACACGACCAATCATGTCTGTAGGATGCCCGACCAAGCCAAAGGTAACATGGGGATTCAAACCGGCGATCTCCGTGTTGGTAGGCAACAGAATACACTGCTACGCTACCTGGACCAGAATTCAGATTTTTTGTTTTGTTTTGCGATACTCCAGAGCCAGCTTAGACAGGAGGACAAGCATTGCACTTTACCTTTACAGTGTGTAGCCTGGGCCTATATGGTTGTCAGATATGATCCATATGTGCTTGCACAGTGCATTTCTCCCATGTATTCTTTGAAAGCCTCATGCAGTGTGCAGAGAAAATAGATTAGATGCCAAAACTACACTCTGTTTGTATTCACTGCAGAATTGGGGCCAGTGTAAACAGTCTAATCTTTTAACATGGGTGTAGAACAGGAGTGGACTGTGCTTTGTGGCTGTTCTGCATGCTGTGTGAACTCAGCATTGACTGTGTGTACACAGGAAATGTTGTCTTTCCAAGCAAACAGTTTCTAGAAACCTGCATGAGATTGGGCCAAGAAACTAAATAAATGATTTACTTCAACTCTGTATGAATGAACAATCCTTATTCAATAAACAAAAAGAAAAAAAGAAAAAAGAATGAGACAATGTGTTCACAGAAAGTTGAATCAGTTGGACACAACATTTATTGAGAGGAAGATTTCATCACACATCTAAGTGACCTCTTCAATCTCAACTGACTGCAGGGATCCCCACCCTTATAAACAATACAGTGGCACAAGGACCAAAAACCACGATCGATTTTATATGCAAATTGCTGTGACTATTAACTAGAGTTACAATGGCCATGTGTACTATTCACAGAGGATTGGGGTATAGTTGCAGTCACAGCATTGTAAGATGGTGACAGATGTACTCTTAAGCCCCCCCCCCCCTTGGTTCAGGGATGGTCGCTCCCTCGTCACATAGATGGCCTCTTTGACTCCCCGTTCAAACCAGCGTTCGTCCCTATCAAGGATGTGCACATCCTCATCCTTGAAAGGTGGCCCCAGACCAAGTGTGTCTGCTGCTGAAGCTGTGTCTTCAAACCACATACTTCACATACAGGGGGCAGTACTATAGGCAGAGGCATGGATGTGCTATGGGTTCCCCATCACACCTGTAGTGGCCAACTTGTATATGGAGGACGTGGAAAAGAGGGCTCTGATGTCATATCCAGGAACACCACCTAGCCATTGGTTTAGATTTGTGGACGACACCTGTGTTAAAATTAAATCTCAGGACATGTCACATTTTTAATGACAATAAATTGAATTGAATTGAATTTCACCGACCACATCAACTCTGTGGACAACCATGTCAAGTTCAACACTGGTAAACATGTCCAGATGAACTAACTCAAGTTTCTGTGATTTCCTTACCTGGATTATTGAGCATGTGTGAAGACATTTTAGGCCAACGTGCTGTTTTTTTAGTTAGTGTCCCATGTTTTATGGAAAACCAACCACTTGTGAATGCAAGTATTCATGGCCTCTGATGGAGTAGGTACTGATGGCCAAGGAGTTAATGGAGGTGGGATTACTGTATATCCCCACACAATAGGTTATCGTGGAAAAGTTAAGCTAACACTAGTGTTTGGTAAGAACAGTGCCCTCTCTCATCTATCTCATGGACCATGCATGGCAAGTATCTTAAGATGGAGAGGACAAAAGTTCAAGTTACTCACCTACTGATACCTTAGCCCATATAAGAGGCTGCTACAGAAAACACACACACACACACACACACACACACACACACACACACACACACCATAACCATTGCTGAGAACAGTGGTGAAATAATAGTTACAATTAAATAATCACATGCTTTACTGCTCCTTAAACGACCCATAAACAAACATGTGGTACTCATTTCACCACACAAACTCTAGCCACAGTTGTGTCCACAAGCCAGGACCTCCCTGTGTGTGTGGTAGCACCTCAAGTCAATAAACCTTCTCTGTGACTTCGCTGAATGCAGGTATGTTTTTGTGAGTCAGAACTTTGGGAACGGCACTTCTGCTGACTCTTGTGCCGGGCATTGTAAGAATCAGAGCGTATACCACATGGCCACATGACCGCAACCATTGCTGGTTTGAATTCAGCTGGCAACCTTTGTTGCATGTCTTACCCCTTCCTCTCTCTCTCTCTCTCTCTCTCTCTCTCTCTCTCTCTCTCTCTCTCTCTCTCTCTCTCTCTCAATTTCCTGTCTGCCTCCACTGCAACTATCTAACAAAGGTAAAAAAACAAACAAACAAACAAACAAATAATTGAAAAGATAAGAGGGCATCCTTGTTCCCAACTATCTCATGATACTGTGTTTGTGGGGGAAACTAAATGATATTGATCCCTCTCAAACCAGGCGATTGGGCGAGCTTAGCTCACCCTCTGACTCACTAGTCCATGGGCCAGAGCCCAAAATTTCCTATTTCGGTACACTCAAGGTGGCAAAACTTACTTATAATTTTTGAAAGGATCCATGTCTGTAGATGATATTTTGGTATGATAACCATTCCTGAGTGGCAGCTGTATCACAGTTATCAGCTCATGAAGTTAACCACCCCCTAAAGTAAATTGCATTTTAGACGCTGGTGCATATCCTGGTTTAGCCTTATGGTCAGGACATTTTTCAATGTTCTATAATATTGTCTTTGGTATCATTTTAAAGGGGGCCTTCTTAGCTTTCATTCAAGCCCTGTTGTGGATATTTCTCACAAATATAGAGGTCACTTGAGCTCTTCAACCCGTCAATAACACACATCTTTCTGCAATGTTCGCCTAAACTATATACTTTCTTTTAGCCCTGTGGCATCTAGGAATATCAGGGACACGAAACACAAAAACTGGAATACTCACAGGACTGTACAGATTCAGGAAATGTATAATATACCCATACTATTTCATTGTGTGAGGTGATTGTGAACCTTAAATTAGAAGGGCATTATTACTAAGAAACTAACTAGACCAAAGCCAGTTAGTCCATGGGTCAGACCAGATATCGATATCACCCAAGGTGACACAACTTCACTGGTGCCATTTTATTTTGTACACTAACAGAAGTAAAATAATACATGATAACCTTTCCAAATGAGCAGCTATTTCATTTTTCTTTCAGGAAACCTGTTTCTGTGCCTCTCACGATTGTGTATTTGCCCAGATTTTTACAAATATAGCATTTCAACACCCCTGGTACTGATTAGCCTAGCTTAAACTCTGGGACAGTTCTTAGTTGGCCAACAACCAAGGATAACCAGTACTGTGTACTTCCATTCATTGTGCTAAGCTAGGCTAACGTGCAGCCAGATAGCTTTCTACTAAACACATATAGAGGAAACTGGTATCTATCTTCTTGTCTCACTCTGGAGAAGATTGTAAGCTAATTTCCCATAATGTTAGCATGTTCTTTTAATGTATATGTTAATATGATTAGTTAAAGTGGCTACGAGGAACTTTCATCTTGTGTTGATTTTAGTGGCCTCATGTGGACAAAATACAGCTGTTGCATAGCAACTAGGTAATGTATCTATTTGTGGCTATGTAAGATAAATAATGGTAATATGACGCTGGTGAAGCAAAGTAAACTTTGTTTTAGTAGTGTTCATACACCTAAGTTACATGTATTTGTTTGTATGTGGCAGGTGAAAACTGACTGAATATGGCCACTGGTGAACAAGCAAGTTTTTACCCAATACCAAAGCGCCCACGGGTGGAGTGCATTATCCACTGTTCTGATGATACAGATAAGCTGGTTTCACTACAAAGTGTCGACTCATGGAGAACTCTGCTCAGGGCAGCTCAGATACGAAATCATGCACCAGTTTTGAAACTGGCAAAAGACATTCCTGAGGGACAGATTCCAGCAATCTACTACCACAGAAAGTGTCGCAGTATCTTCACTATGAAGCAAATTCTTGATGGCCTCCTTGCAAAAGAAAATAAAAGTTGTGTCTCTGCTGAAGAGAAACAATCTAAGAGAGTAGCTCGACATGCTCCAAGTACATCTAGGACTTATGATGCAGAGTGCATATTTTGTCAGAAAAACAGCAAATATTCCAAGAGACAGAATACGAGAGAAGTACTGGTGCAGTGTCGAGAACTGCGAGCTGATGCAAAGATCAGGAGTGCAGCCACAAAGAAAAGGGACAGCAGAATCCTTGCCATTGTGAGTAGAGACCTTGTAGCAGCTGAAGGGCACTACCACAGGTCATGCTATAGACTTTACACCAAAGAAGAGGTTTCCAAAGGAGAGGTTGCCAGCAATGAAGATGATGATGCTGCAGCCCAGTATGAAGCTGCTGTGAATAAGGCATACAATGAGCTGTTCCTCTTCATCAGGATGGAGCTTTTTGGCAATCCTCAAGTGATGACAATGACTGATCTCTCTTCTAGACTGGTAGCTTCAATGAACTCCCAAGGCATTGCCCAAGTCAAGGAATCAACCAAGAAGCACATAAGGCGAAACCTGGAGAGTGAGTTTGCTGGAGCCTTGCAGATATTCCCTGATGAGAAAGGAAAATTCCTCCTCTATCCCGATAACTTGTCCATGAGGGAACTTGCCAAAGAAAATCAGTCTCTCAAAAGGGAGCTGCAGACCCTGAAAAGTGTCAGTGCACAAGATGTTATAGCCAAAGCAGCCATCAAATTGAGAGCAGACATTAAAAGTCAAGATGTTCCTCAAACCTGGCCGCCTGAAGTCAAACCGGAAGCAGAATGTCCTACCATTCCAGAGTCGCTCATTATCTTCCTGTACTCTCTACTCACAGGCTGAAATGATCCTGATCATGCATCCCAGAGAGTGCAGTGCCTTCTGCAGTCATTTGGCCATGACATAGTATATGCAGTGACATGTGGAAATACCAAGCCTTCCAAGCACATTGTTCTGCCATTCAGTGTCAAATCGTTGACAGGAAATGTAGAGTTGATAAACATCCTCAACCGACTTGGTCACAGTGTGTCCTATTCACAGATGGAAGAGATCAACACTGCCCTGTGTCTCCAGAAACTCTCATCATCAGGGAGTGGCATTGCCCTTCCAGCTAACATCCATCCTGGCATATTCACAACTTTAGCCTGGGACAATATCGACCGTCTTGAAGAAACTGTCAGTGGTGAGGGAACATCTCACAGAGTCAATGGGATTGCTGTGCAAGCAAAGCCAGTCAACCCACCTCCTGTCCAACCCATGCCCACTGTTCCCAAAACAAAGAAGAGAAGCATTGATGGACCCCCACCAATGTTACCAACTTACAATGCTGGACAACGGGTAGGGCCACCACAAAGCAAAAAGTCAGATGCCGATACTGCAGCCAATACTAAGCTTGCCAGAGAGAAAAACCTTCTTTGGGTCCTAGCACGCATGTCACAACAAGAAGAACAGTCAGTCAGCAGCTGGACAGGCTTCAACATCCTGACTCGAGGAGAGATGACGGTCATCCCCGACAATATAGGCTATCTGCCTACCATCAATGCTCCAGCAACACAAATGTCTACTGTCAACGAGGTGCTTAACCAGTCACTGAGCATCATGCAGTGCTTAGGCCTGAGGAAGATTGTCTGTGTCTTTGACCAAGCCCTGTATGCGAAGGCTGTCGAGATCACATGGAAACACCATGACAAGTTCCATGATATCATCGTTAGGCTTGGGGTATTCCACACCATCTGCACACTGCTGGCAATAATAGGAAAGCGTTTCCAAGATGCTGGACTCAAAGACCTCTGCATTGAGTCTGGCATGATTGCAGAAGGCTCAATTGCTGGTGTTATGGATGGCCGCAAGTACAACAGGGCAGTGCGACTACACAAGCTCCTGTATGAGGCTCTCATGCGACTGACCTTGAATGGTTTCCTGTCCTGGTTGGAAGAAACTCACAGGAATGACATGGTTCACCTGAATGAGACACTGAAGACCATTGACAGCCTTGGGAAAGAAGTCTCACAACATGCTTTGAAGGAGGTCCTCGAGAACAGCTCTTGTACACGCATCATGGATCTATTTGAAGTCTACCGTGAGTTCCTTAGAGGTGGAAACGGCAGCCTCTCGAACTTCTGGATGTCCTATTTGGACATGGTTGAAATCTTGTTGGGGCTCATCCGAGCATCCAGAGAGGGAGACTGGATGCTACACTTGGCTAGCATTCGAGCAATGATCCCATGGTGCTTTGCTTATGACAGGATGAATTATGCACGCTACCTCCCCTACTACTACGCCCAGATGTCTGAGCTGCCCATCACACACCCAGATGTGTACACAGAATTCATGGAAGGAGGCTTCTCAGTCCAACTGGGCTCCACCAATCCCTTTGGCCGAATCCCTGTTGACCAAGCTATAGAAGAAACGGTGAACAAAGACACCCAAACAGCTGGAGGGACAAAGGGATTCAGCTTGAAGCCAGGAGCTGTGACCAAATATTATCTCACAGCTGAGTATAGAAGCATGTACCTCAGACAGCTGAGAGACCTGACAGGTCAAGGCAGGTGCAAATGGTCTCATCCAGATCTACAGACTCCAAGGATCAAGAGAGATGAAGCAGATGTCCAGTCTCTCATGGACCTTATGGAGAATAACTGGCTCAATCCTATGTCCCCTGATGAGATTGATTTGGTTAGCCTCTCCACTGGCAACATGGCTCCACCTGATGTGACCATAGATCTCTTGAGAGCTCTTGAGAAAGGAGAAGAGGCCTACCAAGCATTCCAGCAAACAAGGTTAGATGCAGACCCACCACCTGTGAAATTCCACGACAAGATGACCAAGCAGTCTGAAAACATTCTCCAATGTCAGCACAAAACAAGCTCATGGAAAGAAAGCACAGGATGTGGTTCTGAAGGCAGATAGAAGCCTTTTCAGTCACATGATCTCGGTGGCTGAAAGCAGGAAGGTGAATCTGAAGGATGTCCTTGCCTACCCATTGGGCCCACTACCATGGGCACTGGCAAATGCTGATGGGTCCTTACGAAAAACAAACAAGGCTGCACTTGCCAGAGAGCTTGAAAAGAATGTATCTCCTGCAGAAGACATCCCAATCCCATCTACTTTTATCATTGATGGGATGAGCCTGGTCCAAAAAATGAATGGCAACAACAAAACCTTTGCACAGGTGGCAGAGTCAGCCTTGACCCAGGTCCTCCATGAGGGAGCACAGAGTGGGAGGATGGATGTTGTTTTTGATGTCTATCACCAGACTTTGATCAAAGATGCTGAACGACTGAACCGGGGTGGAGACATCACTCTCCAGTACAAGAATCTTGCAGGGGGACACCACGTCCAGCAGTGGAGAAAATTTCTGTGCAGTTCCTCCAACAAGACCAGTCTCATCAAGTTTCTGGTGGAAGAGTGGAAACTCCCACGATACAGAGCTATGCTGCATGGCAAGGTGTTGTACATGACCTGTGAGGAAACCTGCTACAAGTTGACAGAAGATGGGTGTTAGGAAGCAGCAGAACTGCACTCCACACATGAAGAAGCTGACACCCGTCTGCTCCTGCATGCATTGCATGCAGCAAATGCGGGCTCAAAGTCAGTTATCATCACAGCTGAGGACACTGATGTCATGGTGCTTTGTCTTGGCTTCCAGAAGGACATCACCTGTCCCATCTACCAGAAGTGTGGGACTCAGAACCGCACACGGTTTGTCGACATCACCAAACTGGCAAGTTCACTTGGAGACAGCATCTGTGACAGCCTAATTGGCTTACGTGCCTTCACAGGCTGCGACACTGTCAGTGCATTCGCTGGTCGAGGGAAGCTGAATGCCCTGAAGATAGTGAGAAAGCACACTTCCTGCCAAGAGACTTTTAGTCAACTGGGACAGACATGGAATGTGAGTGATGAGCTGTTCCAGAAAATTGAGCAGTTCACCTGTCGGATGTATGTTGCTAATAGCAGCACTGCTGAGGTGAACAAACTGCGTTACCAGCTCTTCTGCACCAAAAGGGGAGAGGTTGAGTCCAGCCAGCTGCCACCATGTAGAGACTGTCTCTTTATGCATGTTCAACGAGCCAACTATCAGGCAGCAATATGGAAGTGCTGTCTGCAGGCTAACCCTGTGGTACCAAGCCCTACTGAGTATGGATGGACAGACGATGAAGGCAAGCTGGCCATTTACTGGATGCGCTCCCCACCTGCACCAGATGTGGTCTTGGAAATGCTAACATGCAAGTGTGTGCATTCATGCAAAATGCCAAGCTGCATGTGCCTGTCAAATGGACTTCCATGCACAGACATGTGCAGGTTACAGACCTGCAGTAACCAAAAACAGCAGGATGGTCCAGAACTGGACTTTGAACTTGGGGAGTCAGATGATGAGAGAAACGAGCAGTTTGATGAATGACAGTGTGATGATTCTGATGGTATTACTGTGGTAGTAGTCTATTGATGCACAGGATGTTGATTCTGGACTTGGTTACCCAGAGCTTGATAACAATAATGTAACCATATTCACATATACCCATTACCCTACCCATTACCATTACATATACCCACTAATGATATGAGATTACATGTATCATTGACTAAGTATATGTAAATGTCAATGTTGTTTAAAATATTAAAATAGTTCATTACCTCACTATGGTATTCCTTTTTATCATGTATTTTGATTGTGTATTTAAACAAATGTATAGAGACCAGTTTGTGACCTAACTGGCTTTGGTCTAGTTCTCATTTAAGGCTCACAATCACCTCACACAATGAAATAGTATGGGTATATTATACATTTTCTGAATCTTTACAGTCCTGTGAGTATTCCAGTTTTTGTGTTTTGTGTCCCTGATATTCCTAGATGCCACAGGGCTAAAAGAAAGTATATAGTTTAGGCGAACATTGCAGAAAGATGTGTGTTATTGACGGGTTGAAGAGCTCAAGTGACCTCTATATTTGTGAGAAATATCCACAACAGGGCTTGAATGAAAGCTAAGAAGGTCCCCTTTAAAATGATACCAAAGACAATATTATAGAACATTGAAAAATGTCCTGACCATGAGGCTAAACCAGGATATGCACCAGCGTCTAAAATGCAATTTAGTTTAGGGGGTGGTTAACTTCATGAGCTGATAACTGTGATACAGCTGCCACTCAGGAATGGTTATCATACCAAAATATCATCTACAGACATGGATCCTTTCAAAAATTATAAGTAAGTTTTGCCACCTTGAGTGTACGAAATATCGTCTGGCCCATGGACTACACCGAAAGCTTCACCAATGCCATAGCCACCTACGCTGTCCTCTCGGGTCTGGAAGGACTGAGTCACACCAAGCAGAGGAAGTGAGGGGAGAGTAATCTACCATACGCGGATATAGTTATTAAAATATGCTTCAGTATCGCACACACACACACACACAGCCCTTTCGCTCTCTTCCAGCCTCTAGCCCATCCCACGGGATACGATATGCCCTCAGACACAACTCACTCTCTCTGGCTCCCAGTTGCCTGTTTCAGCCGCTAAATCTGCCGTCCTGGGGTTGCTTCATTGTTCCATTCTTCTCCGTCTCGGCGCTCTCTCTTTTGTGGTGAAAGCAGTCTTACAGCTGGTATTGCTGCCATTTTGTCGTTGTTTCTTCATGTGTATATGTGTGTGTGCGTACATGTGTGTGTATATACGGACATGTTCGTGTGTGTGTACGTATTTGTATATGTGTTTATGAATGTGTGATTGAGTTGCATCTGGTGCTACTATACTTAAAAAGATGGGCTCTAATTAAATGGTAAAACCAAAAAGTACGAGCAGTACTGCGTCCTAGCCTTAAATTGTCTGCACTGGGGCATCCGGTTTGCGTGGCGGTCTGTAATAATAATAATAATAATAATAATAATTGCCTACCAATATGGGGATCGCTGGTTCGAATCCCTGTGTTACCTCTGGCTTGGTCGGGTGTCCCTGCAGGCTTTGCACGCCAAAAGATGCCTAAGCCTTGCATGGAGGAATTTAAGGAATTTTCTGCAGACATTTTAGTGTCAGGCTTTCATCCGTGTCAACACTGATGGGATAGTTTTACTCTCTGCTCAAATGCTGAAACCCACATGTGAGCCCTTTGATGATTGTAGCTGCAGGCTTTCCCTAAAGGCTGGTATTCACCAACACGATCTGCAGGGATATCCGTTGCTTCCAGCTGAAATATTCACTTGATATGTCCTGATACGTTGGGGACTCTTCCAAAAACATGCAACCATGTCACCAATTTTTCTGTAAATGTTTAACCCTATAATTTTTTTTCTTTTTCTTATTTAGTGGTAACAAAAGAACCAGCAACCTCACAGGGAAAATTGCATCAAACCCTGTTATTAGTTATCACAACTGTCCATATATTCAGGAAATACAAGACAAAATCACCTGTGTTATTTCTTCCATATCACCTACCATTGTCAACCCTGCGTACCATTGCGTCCCCCAGCGCTATACAAAACATACATCCTCTGTTCTGTTGCAGGCACTCCTCCATGAAATCCCTCACTAATTTTTTTAATCTGATTAAAGCCTGGCCAGTCAGAGCCTAATATTAGGAAATGCTTATGCTAATGTCCATGTAGCATACGCTTTTGCCGTGGAATCCAATTTCTCCTGGCAGGATATTCATGAATATCACCATGCTCACACAGTTTAAAATGAAGCCCCAGGTCCTAGCAGGCAATGATGAATCATGCATAGTTTAGTTTACAAGCAACCAAAATCCATCAAAGCCTGTTGTGTTGCCCCTGGTACACATATTAATCTGCAATAAGTCCTCACAGGGTAGGGAGTGGGGGGCTTACACAATGACAACCCTTGGGGACCTGGTTCACCTCCCCTAATGGGTAGCTGTCAGATTTGCCCACATTGCTAATGCTCCGGTTTCAGGTGTTGAAGGGTCCTTTGTGGGTCCAGACCAGAGGTGTTGGCTGGACTTGAAGCCATCAGGGTCTGAGCCCAGACCCTTGTAAATGGGTCTGGGGGCATCCTCCCCCATGAGAACATTTTGAGGAATCAACCTCTAAAATGAACCAATTTCATGCATTTTTTTTTCCTGTAGTGGGAGGATCTACACACCAACACAACTTGCACAAATTCTATATTCTGGAATGACAGTCTCAGACTGGGAAATCATACTTGTACATGAGCCACAAAACATATCACAATTAGGAAAACGCGGTTACTGCTACAATTAAGAATAGAAAATAACATCTCAAATAATGAAAATGTAAGCAATTGCTAATTTTATGCACAAATCAAAGAGTCTTAAGTCTTAAACATTTCAAAGAAAGGGACACAATGTTTCAACTTGGTTGTCTTTCCATAATGAGATCACTAGATAACAGTCTTCTTCTATCTGTTGCTTCTAAAATGCAGGTCATATCTCCTTTTGCTTACTGAAGCAAAATTTACAAAATAAAAGGAAGTATCATTAATTCTGCAAGGCCAAAACAAGAGGACTACTCTTTTTGATTATTTTTCTATCTACATAGTCAGTCGTGTGAGTCTCATATAGTTGTCCATCACTCTTATCCCCTTAGACTGCCAGTCAGGTCTGACCAGTGAGACTAACTGCAATGTAATATGTCCCCCTTTGTGAGATGATTCTGCCACCCCCCCACCCCCCATCCGTATTTTTAAGTTGTACCTTCTTTCTTTTTTTTATTACATATTTTAACATAAGGTTTCCTTGAGTGTACAGAAAGGTGCTAAATCAAATAAAATTATAACTTTGCAGATGGGATGCTCTCTGTTGAGGTGCTGCAACAAGGCACTGTTGTAGTAAGCAAGGTTAAGCTTTGAAATACTTGCAGATCACTGCATTTTCTTTTTAGTTAACAATGGTGCCAAAATTGGGATAGTTTCTGTCATTTTTTCACTCCTGCCTCTTCTTTTTGTTCATTATCGATTTCCTCCTCTATTTCCGACCCAAATAATCCTCTGCTTCATGTATTTACAACAGTAATGATTGCCATGCAACGATGTAGGTGGTAATTGTTTTGGTGCAGCATGGTAGCTCAGTTTCAGTGCAAAAAGAAAAAGGGAAAAACAAACAGCACTATAAACCATTACAACAACAACAATATACAAACAGGAAACACATGAATGTGAGAATATGTACAGTGAATATAGATGATGTGTACAGTCTGGTCCTCCAGCATGTCAAGTAGCCCAACAGGCAGAGAGTACAATGATTGATGTACCAGTGCAAACAAGTCCAGTCTGCACAGTGCATTCAGGTCAGTATATGGCAGGGCTAGTCAACTACTTTCTTATGAGGGCCAACTTATTAAAATGTGAATGGTAAGGGGGCCAAGCTTTTTTCAGAGTAATTTTCTGATCTTAGCACTTACATGCGAACATGAAAAACAACACTAAGTACCCTTAATACTGTGTATCAAAAGTGTTTATTAACAATGTGTTTATGTAACAAAATAGGGCAGTCATTTCATACATTTATGTACATTTATCCATTCGTTATTGAATTGGCAATTTTCATTGTCAACTTACCTTTTTTTCAATGTTGACAGCAACATTTTGAGGTTATTTTGTTTGCTAGTTAGCAGCAGCAAGCAGGTTAGCGCAGCATACTCACTAGGTTGGCAGCTGGTGGTGCGCACGTAGGGAGTGTTGGGAGCAGTTAGGGATGAGACAAAGCAGTCTGCCATTGGAGATTGAATGGGGGTGCATTCTTGCCCAAAAACAGATTTTTCTTCGCGGGAAAAAGCATTATAATTTTTTATGTTCTAATAAAAATTGATGAAAGGGCTGGAAAAAATAATCCTCGGGCCGGATTTGGCCCGTGGGCCACCAGTTGACTAGGCCTGGTATATCGTCACCTTCGTAAAATAATGGCCTAAGTCATATTTTCAGGTTTTTCAAAAAGAATAAACTGACAAATCTTGTTTCAGTTTCAGTTTATTCTGTTTTTTGAAAAACTTAAAAATATGACTTAGGCCATTATTTTAAGAAGGTGGCAATATGGGATCTTGTTGCATTGTGGCGAGGGAGGCTAGCATCGCATGTTCAGTGTTCTGACTACTGTAGGAAATACGCTGTTTTGAATCAAGTGGTTTTGGTTAATATGGACCTGTAGCGCCTTCCAGAGGGGAGAAGTTGGAAGAGGTGGTGAGCTGGGTGGGAGAGGTCACTGGTTATTTTAGCTGCCCGGTCACAGATGCACTTTATATACTGTAAGGACCTCTAAAATCTATGGTACATATGTTGTGGCACTTCATTTACCAGCATGCTTTGTGTCTTGGATGTTTCCTATGTTGGTGTGGTTTCCAAACATGTGGACCAATGGAATGTATTTGTATTTGAATTTTGTTATTGGCCAATGGTGTGGAGTTGTTATGCCCGCGAAATCACGAGGTTCGCAACGGTCGATCTCCTCACAGGAAGGGAGGAGTTTGGGCATTCGCAGCAGGACTCCAAGGAGAGAGGTCCTTTTTTTTTTCTCTCTGCGGCCCCGTCTGAGTGCCCGTTTCGCGGAGACTTTGTACACAGCCGTGTACTGGGCCCGCATTTGAAGACAGGAGTGTTGCGATTGGCCCACGGTCGTGTGCTTGCTGGTGGGGTTTGTTTTGGTCTGATTGCTTTGTTTCCCACCGGAGGACCATTATCTTCGCCAGGGTTTTCGGAACGTTGCGACCTGTGGCCATCTTGTGGGTGGAGGCCGCTGCCGGGGAGCCGATAGCTAGCACTGCGCCTTCCATCCTCTGGACTGCACACAGCCTCCCAGTCATGGGAGCGATGGGTTGTGAGTCACCCGAAAATTTATACTGACACACACACACACTTTTGTCTTGTCGCCTGGGCATCGTAGGGTGTCTGCCTTGCTCTGCGCTCAGAGAACTGCTTTAATGTGCACCAATGGGCCCCAACAGAAAGCGCTGGGTATTTTTGTATTCTTTTGATACTTTCTTTCTGTTTATTGTGACCGGTTGTCACACCCTGTGTAATTTTAATTAATGTTTATTTGATCAACAATACTACACTCGTGTGGTACTCTTTTCTCTCTCTCTCTCTCTCTCTCTCTCTCTCTCTCTCTCTCTCTCTCTCTCTCTCTCTCTCTCTCTCTCTCTCTCAGTATTATCAAATAAATCCTATTATTATTAATTATATTTCGGGTGTATTGGCAGCTCATTTACTTTTGGAGTGCTGGTGATAAGCTTGTACAGTGCTTCGGTGCACAGCAGGGTTATAAGATCTGCCTTAACCACAGGTTTGTTACATTCTGGGAAGATACACCATTCACTAGCCTTAGGTAAGTGTAGTATTTTCTCAGTGGAGGCACCGCGCTACTAAATTGATAATTATCTTGGTTAATTATTTCTATTATCATTTACCACTAATATTGTCATTAGTGGCACTAGCCTACTAGTACACAGGAGGTTCGGCCAGCTCACCATTCCACCGCTGAGAACTCAGGATCCTGTTGCGCCATTGGATTTTATTGTAACACTTTAGTAACTGGTAGCATTAGGATGTTGTCTTGTTTAAATGTGCTTGGCGTTGCCTGCCAGTGAAGAAGGGGTTACATACAGTGAATTGACTGGTGGACACTCAGAACTAGTTATTTTGGAGGCTTTAGCGACAGTCCGCTCCAGTTTCCTCTTGGTGTGACTGTCTGAGCTCCCATGCCAGACAGTGAGAGATGATGTGAGGATGCTCTCTGTGATGGCTTTACAGAAGTGGACCAACAGGTGTTTTAACATGATACTTCTTCAGTTGCCAGAGGATGTATAGTCTCTGCTGAGCCTTTTTGATGATGTGGTTGGTGTTGATGTTCCATTTCAGAGTGTTACTGATGTAGGTGCTGAGGGATTTGAAGGAGCCTGTCAGGGTCATGGGTGGGTCAGAGATATGAACTGGGGCTTTGATGTTTGACCTCTACCTGAGGTCTACAGCTATTTCCATTGTATTTGTGGTATTGAGTAAGAGGTTGCTGTTGCTCCACCAATGTACAGGCCAGTTCACCTCTTGGTGGTACTGAGTTTCATCATTGTTATTGATAAGTCGCATGATAGTGGTGTCATCCGCATACTGGAATATTTTGACCAAGCTGTGGTGAGATGTAAGTTCACTATAGTAGATGCTCAGGTTAATGTAGACATGTGAAGTTTTGAGGCAATATATTGTAGTCGAGGATTTTTTGGAAATGAACTACTGGATTGCTTGTGACTGGCCTAATTTGATCAGGCATACTGTTGGAGCTGGAGGCATACTAGAACTAGTACTGAAGGCTATCCAGTGTCAGATTGTGCCACATTAGTATTGTTTTTTTTATTTAGTTGTGACTAAGTCAGGATGACATACACAGGCTTCAGGTCACCTATCAAAATCAACATGCTATAATTTCTAGATTAGCTTGTTTTTGACGCCAATCATAGATTACAAATGTATTTTGTAAATGCTACATTTGATCCTAGAGACCAACCATATGTATGTTGCCTAGAAATGCGATGAATTATTATTATTATTAGTATTATTATTATTATTATTTTAATAATAATGATTAATTTACTTATTCCCAGCATTAGACAACATGCCAAAAGCAGCATGGTAAGGTGATGGTAGCATGACAGAAACTAGAAAAAAAGTTTAATTAAACTTTGGCATGGAGTGAAAAAACTTAATCCATCTCATTAAGTGATTTTGTGGTAACAGATGTTTAATATATGTGCTTGAATGTCAGTCTCAATGACATGCTTTCCACTTAAAACATTTTTTTCTTCACTAACAAGCTCAATCAAATTAAATAGACTGATGAATATGGTGTTGTGGGAGCTTTATTATTTTTGAAGCATACATTGAACGTCATCGATCAGAGGTGATGGTTAAATGTCGATGAAACGTTGTCATCTTCTCACAATGGCTCTCCCTCGAAGGATTTCTTTTTAACCTTCATTTGTAGGCCCAAAATGCCCTGTTGTAGCGATTCAAAATGGCTGATCTGTCGTCCTTCAGTCAGTCATTAAGCACAAAGCACAGCAATGTGGAAGTCCTATAGAATTGAATGGGTGGAGCTGTAGGTAGGAGCTTCCAGTTTTACTATCTAGACTATGTGTTTGATCATGCACACGTGCATGTGTGTGTGTGTGTGTGTGTGGTCGCTTTCATGTGAGGGTCCGCCTGGGAGGCTGTGCAGCCACAGACTGACAGGCAAAATGTTTTTATTAGCTAGATTTTTTAGCTTGAGCGCTGCATGTTGAAAACTTTTTTTTTCATATTTCCTCTTCAGTCGACTTGGGCACTGCACAAAAGTCTTATAATGGCAGCAAAAACATTATACCCAATTTCCCCTCAGGGATGAATAAAGTATTCTGATTCTGATTCTGAACACTGGTCTTCCTGTTTCCTGTCCGTGTGTGCATGTATTTCCCTTCTCCCGGTAGGTGAAAAAAAATGGTCTGTCGCCAAGTCTGAGCACCGGAGAAGGGGGGATACATGGAGCTCTGCAGTCTGCACTCCTCTTGTTACAGTTTTCCTCACAGTTCCCTGCATATTATAGTCTCCATCAACTCCATAACACATATCATACCCCATTCTTGGGTTTTAGCATCATTGACATGCTTTAATTTTATGGAAAGAAATTGTTTGGAGGAAATGCAAACCTGAATTTGTGAGCGGCAGAATATATTTTTTCAAGTGTTTTGCTTTAGAGATTGAGAACCTTGTTTGAGTACGTTTCGGCAGAATTTATTCGTCTTCACTGTGATGGTAAAGACACCTGGATAGGGATATTTTGTTTGTCAACTAGGGCTGTTGTTTTGCAACAAATAGCCCCTTAACATATACTGAGCACTATTCAGTAAATCAATCTTCCTGTTGCATGGGAGGTCCAAAGTAGCCGTAAAGTCTCCTCTTTTTAACCTGTAAGCAAGCGTGCAACAAACAGCTATTCTCGGCTCCAAGTGTCTCTTTAGGTTCACATGCTCCTCTCCCCACACCTGCAGGGAGCAACACATACATAGGGGGTGAGGTTAATTGGGCGCAGGTTGACCAGCTGGACCGCTCATGGTTCTCTCTGCCTCCAGAACAATGTTTTAATTCCCACCCTGACTGCTACGTCTGCATTACCCTGATTGCTACGTCTTACTGTTGTCATTAAGGATTAACACATGGAACGGACACCCTAGCATACATCCTCTCAGATTCTTTTCATCTCCCTCCATGGGCACCCGAGACATTCATTATTGCATTGTTATTGTTGAGCATAACACTGAATAATCTGTCCATTCCGAGGATAAAATGAAAATGCACACACTATGGTTTCTTATGTGTAACTACCAACTATTTAAGTGCACTGCTGCCCAACAGTAAATAAGGCAAGTAAGTAAAGTTTATTTACTGTAACACCTTTCACAGAGCAAGGTCACAAAGTGCTTCATATGAGTAAACTTGTTAAAAATAAGAAAATAAATGGGGCGTCCAGGTAGCGTGGCGGTCTCCTCCATTGCCTACCAACACGGGGCTCGCCGGTTTGAATCCCCGTGTTACCTCTGGCTTGGTCAGCCATCCCTACAGACAAAATTGGCCGTGTCAGCGGGTGGGAAGCCGGATGTGAGGATGTGTCTTG
This sequence comes from Lampris incognitus, assembly GCF_029633865.1. Taxonomy (NCBI): domain Eukaryota; kingdom Metazoa; phylum Chordata; class Actinopteri; order Lampriformes; family Lampridae; genus Lampris; species Lampris incognitus. Next base: position 136,356,963 of record NC_079211.1, on the reverse strand, counting down.
GTTGCTGCACTAGCACCTCCTCTGGTCAGTTGGGGCACCTGCTTTGTGGGGAGGGGGAACTGGGGGAATAGCGTGATCCTCCCACGCGCAACATCCTCCTGGTGAAACTCCTCACTGTCAGGTGAAAAGAAGCGGCTGATGACTCCACACGTATCGGAGGAGGCATGTGGTAGTCTGCAGCCCTCCCCGGATTGGCAGAGGCAGTGGAGCAGTGACCGTGACAGCTCAGAAGAGTGGGGTAACTGGCCGGATACAATTGTGGAGAAAGAAACAATAATACATAAACAACAAAAGATCTTAAAAACACATGAAATTACAAACACTAGAGAGCACGAGGCGAGACAAAGGCCAGTTTGAATAAACGAGTCTTCAGCTGCAGATCATATGTCTATAGGACGAGCCTTCCACAGTATGCAACATTAATGACACGATGTGCCATAAATTTCATTCAAACTCCAGTCCGGTAAGTACCATCGTAATTTTCGACCTGATGGCTGAGTGCCACTGACTACAGTTTTAGACTCTGTGGGTCTACATTTTTCTCTCGTTGCCTTATTAATACATAGGGCATAAAAATAAGTAATAATAGCAATAAGCTGCTAATAATGCTCTGTCCCCATATGATAAGCTCCCACAATAAGGTTTTCTTATTTCCCTCTGCGGGCTGTCAGTAAAGGCCATGTCTGCTTCGCCATTGTGAAAGTTATTCACTACTTTGAATTGCATGGCACATTCGAGCTGCCCTTGACACTGACATACGTATCTCTGGGTATTCCAGCCAACTAAACGTAAAGAAAGAAAGAACAAGGTTGCACAAGGAACTATCAAAGACAATGTAATAGCAAGAGATTTGCTCTCGCTATTCTTTGTCCTTTTGAGACCTCACTTACAGGTGATAATACCCTCTGGTTGATGGAGTAACCATCTCCTTAGTACTTCAAAAAAACCAAAAACACTATGCTGCCCATAAAGTAAGTGCATACGTATAGCCTATGGTTTACTTTTTGCGTTTGGCCTACTGAGTTTAAATATATGTTCATTTATATGATGCCATATGGAGCCAAACATTGGTTGAATGAAAGAGAAGATGTCTTTTGTTTCAGCAAATGCCTTTGTCAGGGTATTTCTGACGGAAGACGTCTGCCATTTTGTGTTGCTATTTCCTTTCACCTTGTTGGTTAAAAGGAGTGCCAGAATTTCATTTTGTTAAAATTTAGTTGACACCGGGTAGCATAGTGGTCTATTCCGTTGCCTACCAACACGGGAATCGCCGGTTCGAATCCCCGTGTTACCTCCGACTTGGTCGGGCGTCCCTACAGACACAATTGGCTGTGTCTGGGTGGGAAGCTGGATGTGGGTATGTGTCCTGGTCACTGCACTAGTGCCTCCTCTGGTCGATCGGGGCACCTGTTTGGAGTGGGGGGGGGGGACTCGGGGAAATAGTGTGATCCTTCCATGTGATACGACCCCCTGGCGAAATTCCTCACTGTCAGGTGAAAAGAAGCGGCTGGTGACTCCATATGTATTGGAGGAGGCATGTGGTAGTCTGCAACCCTCCCCGGATCGGCAGAGGGGGTGGAGCAGTGACCGGGATGGCTTGGAAGAGTCAGGTAATTGGCCAGATACAATTTGGGCGAAAAAAAATAGTTGATAATCAGACTTTTTTTTATTATTATTATTTGCATCGCAAGTCAATAATCACATATGCCTGTGACCATCAGGTTATGCTTATTATTTGGGGATTGTTTTTCCCACCAAATGGTCTTTGGTAAGATGCTCCCTCATGAGTGCCTTTTTTTGAAGACAACTCATTATGTTCAGATGGGAGCTTGTTAGCTGCACAATGTTTACACACAATCTTAATGCAATGCAATTTTAATGTTTGCTAGCATGTCTTGTGAAAATTATAAGTTGTTTGTGGTACTACATTATCACATATCCGAGTTCCTGTGTCTTGTACTGTCAAAATTGGACAATATGCCTTTGGCTTTCTGTTTAGCTCATTCATTTGGTGCAACTTACACTTTTACTGCATTCATAGGAATATTGGGTTACTTACCAGCAGACAACTAACAAACTCTGAACAATGCCACACAGCCACTTTGCACTCACTTTAGTGTAGCTGTTTATAGACTATGCCTGGTCCTGTTTATAGTTGACTTTCTAAAATTGTGGAATGTTTGATAGCTGTGCACACCATAATTAAGTAACGTAAGTCAAGAAGGCTAGATTAGAATGAAAAATAATCTACTCATGAACTTTCATTTAAGCAGATGTGTTGAAAACACAAGACATCGTTGTGATTCCTGCCCCTGCAATGATACTGTCTTCTAGTCAGTGAGAGATGGTGATGGTGAGGGGTGAGAGGAGGGTGAAAAGGGGAGTAAAAAGGTCTTTTGTGTCTATTTTAGGACATTCTCCTCCTATTTTTCCACCTGCCCTTCCTCTTAAATCTTGGCTCTGTATCCTCCTCCTTGCTCTTAATCAGCCCTCTCCACCCACTCTCTCATTCTTCCTCCTCTAGCCCTCTCCATCTCCTCAGTCTTCCTTGTCTATCCTCCAGCTCCATCTTCTTTACTCCCTGGTCATCTTCTGTCTTCCTCCTTTACCCTTCATCTTTACCCTCTTACCCTGCTTTTCAATTCTCCTCCCTCCTTCACCTCCTGCCTCTCCTTACAATTGCAGTTGTCTATTGGGAATAGAAGATGACAGATGGAGAGGGATGATAGAAGGAGGGAGGAAGTTGCTAAGGCATTAAGGAGGACGAGAGAGGAGGGAGAAGAGGGAGCATGAGGATAGAGAGGGGAGTTTAAGAGGGAGTTGCAGGAAAGAGTACAAAAAGTAGAATGTATTAAAATGGACATGCTGAAGGTCACTACGTTGCCATTAATGTGCAACATGTATGGTACTGGTATTATACATGTTTACAAAGTCTAGGTTCTAACCCGCTTATTCTGATCCCCGCGACCCTGAGAGCAGGATAAGCGGTTTGGCTAATGGATGGAATACAAATATGACGAAACAGTTAATAAGAAGATAAAAAAAACTCAATAAGATAATTTTCTAAAAAGGGCTAAAAACAAAAGGTTAAAAAATGTAAAAATGCATTTTGATACAAGTGTTAAAAGTATTTGATTTGTTTAATGCTAGTTCTTTATTTTTCTAAGTTTACAACATGAGAATCTGTGATGTAGTGGTCTTGATCTGGTAGTCTGAGATCGATTGCTTCTGTCTCCACCCACTCGCTACCTAGGGGAATTCGCGGTAATTTCCTCATTCCAGTAAAAATATGCGTTCAGGAAACGCCTGTCTTAACACTTTCGGGATTATTTCAAACCTTTTTTCAGGTATGCTGTTGATTATAAACAGTGAGTGTGACTTAAGTAACTTGCTAACACGTTAAAAATGTTCAGAGATTGTTATTGTGACATTTTGAGTAAATTGGAGCCGAATTTTGTCGAGAGTAGTTAAACAGTCGAAGTTGTGAAATGTACCTTAAGACTGGGGCGTACTGTGTCACCTAGGAGCGACGTCATTAGAGAGAGCCTTTGTTTCTGCCTTGAATCAGTTGAGCAGTGCACACGCTAATGAACGGTTGGGCATTGCCGAGCTCCTGTTTATCTTGCCTCAACTCAGCAGTAACGTTTAGGTTACGTGTGGCCTCTGTTTTGTTCATGTACGATAAAATAGTAGCCGTACAACCAGGCTTGGTAAGGCTGATGTGTAGTTAATAAACGACGAGCATTTGTTTACCTTTATTATATAGTAACAGTGAAGAGGCAGACAGGAAATTTGGGAGAGAGAGGGGTATGACATGTAACAAAGGTCGTCAGCTGGAATCGAACCAGCAACAGTTGCGGCCATGCAGCATGCGCTGTAGCCATTTGGCTATGGGGTGCCGCCAGCATTTTCTTTTAGATGAAAGTGAACGGCGACCTGCTACAGGGTGTCGCATTATCATATTACCTTACACTGTACAGCCAATAGGGGTGTACAGGAACTCTTAAGAAAAACTAGGAGACAGAAAACCAAAGCTGCTGCCAGCAGCTCCATCAAGTGAGTTCTGCTGCAGCTGCTCCATAGCAGTCATTTTCAGAATAGCTTTTAACGCCCAAGCTTTTTGAGCTGACATCCAAATGAGGCAGTAACGTGTAATTTTCATTTAATCCCAGTTTCATTTCATGTTTTGAAAAGTGCCGCTCTTATTCTAGATCATACTATTTAAGTTGGCAGTATAAGCTTTCAGAACAATGGAACTGAGTAGCAAAAACAAAAATCAATATACTTCCATGTAAATATTGTGCATCCACTTAAAGTTTCATTGTTTGACATAAATCCAAAAGTTAAGATTGCTTGTTATGTGCCAAGTAAGTTCAACGATGGTCTGTGAAACTTATTTTCAACCAGTCCAAGAATTTCACAAATGGAAAAGAATCATTTTTTTTCAACTTTACAAGCAAGGTTCAGGAATATGACCATTTTTAAAAAGAGCACTTTAAATTTATTTAATAGGCCATCAGAGCATTAAATCTTACGACAGCTAGGTTCATTTTTTTTGTCAAATTGAAAGGATGAAAATTGCTCACAAAAAAGGAAGAAGGTCTTAAACTGGGAGGTGTTGATCACTACTGCAGAGAGCAGCTCTGTCCATTGGCATCCTTGGAGCGCAGACACATCTGGGTTTGTAGTTCTCCAGGTAGAACAGCTGTTTGGAGTTGAATGCTCCATGACGTTTAAGTCTTATATGTGGGACGTTTCAGTTTTGCATATGTGGGAGACAAAACACATCGTGGGACAAATTCATTCCCCAGATCAGTTTCAGACTACACTGCACCTCATGAGAGCACAGGTCTTAGTTCCTCTGTGATGTTGTACGGACAAGAGTTGTAGACTCCATTTGACCTTGTCACTCAGCCTACATGTGATGGAGTGGATGACCCTGGAGTCCCCCACCCAGAATGCCCGAGAGCCTCGTTTCAAGAAGTGCATGATCATGCACGAGCAGTGCTCACTGAGATTCACGATCATCAGAAATGCTACTATGACCTGAGACGTCATCAGGTCTCCTACAGGATTGGAGAGCTTGTCAGAGTGCAGTCTCATCCACGGTCAGATGCACTGACTAACTTCACAGCCAAGCTGGCCTCGCTGTACACTGGCCCATGCCGCCTCTCCCCGAGGCTGTCTGATGTTAACTACGGTCTCACCAAAGTTGACACTGAGGAAGATGCTGGGGTTTTTTCATGTGGTGAATCTGCAGCCGTTCCACACGTGGGCCACAGCTTCATCCAGCAGACGTGAACGACATGTAAACTTGAGAGACTGAGCCCTGTCTTGCTGGAGAACGATTTGTCCTCTGACCTGGAGTGTGCTGAGTCGAGTGTTCCAAGTGCTGTCGACATGGATGTGCCTGCTGATGACACTACCTACAACACTGACCCCATTCACCCTGCTCAGAACTTTGTACAAGAGACTGGTGAAATGACATGAGACACTGTAAATCTTGCTTCACCTTTGACCAACTCTGTCCCCGACCTTGCTAGTCATTACAGCCTAATACCGAGACAAGTCCCCAGAATAAACCTCTGGATGGTCAGGCAATAGGTGGACTAACCCCATCATACTGCCAAAATTGACTTGGAGTAAATATTTTTTGGTTCTTGATTGTATTTATCAACAGAACAAGGTTACTGCATTACTGTGATTTAAGTTCTTTATGTAACCTACCAGTGAGGTGGTGACAGCATTAAGCTATGCAGAACCAAAGGGGAAAAAACAAAACAAAACCAGAAGCGTTATTTTCATTGAAACTGAAAGAGGTTGAAAGATCTTTGTTTTGCTGTGTTCATGAAAGGGGATTTCATTCTGTACTTGTCTTAAAAGCCTAAGTTTGGATTTTGTTTCTTTTCTGTCGTTAAATACTTTCATCATGCTTAGTACTGCCATTAATATTTCACTGTGTATCACCCTGTTTGGTCCCGACAGCTTAGGTGCTTAGTCATGTGTGAGAGCACGTTAAATATGGACTGTATCTCGGTAGCGTACGGCTGGGGTCAGCCTTTGTCTCACCAGGGGGGAATATGTAACTGTTGAAATTGTGAAATGTACCTTTAAGACAGGGGTGTACTGTGTCGTCTTGGAGCAACGTCATTAGACAGCGCCTTTGTTTCTGCCTTGACTCAGGACAGCCGCACATGCTAATGAGCGGATTGACATTGCTGAGCTCCTGGTTATCTTGCCTCTCAACTCAACAGTAACGTTTAGGTTACGTGTGGCCTCTGTTTTGTTCATGTATGATAAAATAGTAGCCGTGCAACTGGGCTTGGTAAGGTTGATATGTAGTTAATACACAACGAGCATTTGTGAAAACCCAGCACTTGTGTGGATGTGAGTTTTTGCCTTCGTCCTCCACTACCTCAGCCAAGACACACGGATTTAAACCGTCACAGTCTGTATGTGTGTGTGTGAGAGAGAGCGAGAGAGAGAGCGCCCCCCCCCCCGCTCTGTAACAAAGTAACCTGTTGTTTTACCGAGTGCAGACGCCATTTTGTGCTAATACTGTGAATATTATTGTGGCTTAAATATGGTGTGAACTGTGTACTTCGCTACTTTCCTGCAGATATGTTATTTTGTAAATTGTTATATACTATTTGTGAAGAACTGATTCCAGTAAAAATACTCATTGAGGAAACACCCGTCTTATCACTTTAGTGATTATTTCACCCCCTTTTTCAGGGGCGTAACTTATCAAGGCACAAAGACATGGCGGCCACAGGTGGGGCATTGTTAATGTCCAGAGATCTCAGCTTCTGCCTGAAAATGTAGATAAGAAGATATTCCTTAAAAAATGTGTAAATTCCAAGCCAGGAAGACAGGCCAAGCTTTAGTTTGTTATTGAAGAGATTGGACATGTGCGTTCGAATGGTGGCAAAAAGAGGAAAGGTGGTGAGGACTGAAGCGGTTGAATTACCGGATGGCAGGATAACAGAAATAGAGGGCAGTTACAAGTACCTGGGTATTCCACAGTCAAATGGAATCAACAAGAATGCAGCAAGGAGGTCAGCTACAGTGAGGCAGGTCCTGAGTAGCCAGCTCAATGGGAAGAATAAAATCCAAGCCATCAACATATATGCCCTACCAGTCATCAGATACCCTGCTGGAGTAATAAGCTGGCCAAATGAGGAGCCAAAGGCCACAGATATCAGGACACAGCAACTCCTCATAATGCAGGGAGGGTTCAAACCAAAGTGCAGCAGCCTGAGACTGTACGATAAGCAGAAAGATGGGGGCCGAGGGTTTATGAGTGTCAGAGCCACTATCCAGGATGCAACGGGCAACATCCACAAGTACATCAGGAAGAGGGCCCCCCCAGGATGAACTGCTGAGTGAGTACCTCAGGCAGTATAAGACAAAGAGTGTGGGGAGGAAGAAGAAGAAGAGGTATCATGTAAGACTAAGCCCTTCCATGGGATGTGCCATCGACAGATAGAAGACATGGCGGATATCGAGAAATCCTACCAGTGGCTAAAAAAGGCCAAACTTAAGGACAGCACAGAGGCTCTGATCATAGCACAAGAACAAACACTCAGCACCAGATCGGTTGAGGCCAGACAAGACCCAAGATGCAGGCAGTGCAAAGACGCCCCTGAGACAATCCAGTACTTAGTAGCAGGGTATAAAATGCCAGTTGGGAAAGCATACAGGAATATCTGTACTGAATACAGACTGGAAGTCCCCAAGTCCAAATGGGAGACACCGCCAAAGGTGGTTGAGAATGGCAGAGCTAAGATCCTGTGGGACTTCAAGTTACAGACTGACACGCAGGTGCTGGCTAACCAGCCAGACATTGTGGTGGTCGACAAGGAACAAAAGACAGCAGTAGTGATCGACGTAACAATCCTGAGTGACGGCAACATCAGGAAGAAAGAGCATGAGAAGCTAGAGAAATACCAAGGGCTGAAGGAAGAACTAGATCGTATGTGGAAGGTGAAATCCACAGTAGTCCCAGTGGTAATAGGAGCACTCGGGCCTTTGACCCCCAAACTGGGAGAGAGGCTCCAGCAGATTCCAGGAACAACATCTGAGGAATTTTCGGATAGACTTACATAAAAGGAGAACACAGACAAGTACTTTTGTGCAGCACAAAGCAATTTTTATCCTAAAGCACTTTTAAACGGATTTTTTTATTGTATTTTTCTGCTTGTGATTCTAATTTGCTTATTTCTAATGTAAAACACTTTGAGCTGCATTTCATGTGTGAAAGGTGCTATACAAATACAGTTTATTATTATTATATCTATAATGAATGTGAGGGATGTCTTTACAACAAATATGTCTCTTAAAAAGCTCCCATTGTGTCTGAACATTTATGTGCAACATGCTGAGAAAGAAGCAGCTAAAGAAAAATAAGAATTTAATCAGACTGGTCTAAAAAAGACAGATGTCATGCCTCTCCACTTTATTTTCTTAGTTTTTTTTTTCTTCTGTCTTGCTATCTGTGTCATCTGGTGGTAGTCACAGTTCCCTGAGAGCCAGTGTGAGAGCTCGCTGATGGAAGATTTCTATGGCAGCCTAATGAATTTCAAAGCAGAACCTTCTCACCTACAAGTGTGACTAAGAAAGGGTTTGGTCTAATGACCCAACGTGAATAATATTCTTGTGATGAACCTAAACAGCAATGAAAGCGGACAGGAATAAGGGTGAGCTGATCTTGTATGATCGTAAAGGAAAAGTTGTTAGGAGATAGTAGCAAGGATGCATTGTCAGCCAGTGAAGGAAAATAAGCTGTTTGCCTGCCAGACCACATCTGGGGCAGTACCAAGCAAGGAGAAGGAGCAAGATGAGACGGAAACTTTTACCCCCAGACACAGATATAAAGAAGGATACCAACACTTGTGTGGGAATAATGAAAAGTGAAATGGGACAATGTGTAGTGGGGAAAAACGTCGCTGTTTACACAGTGCTTGTACAAATGTGTATGCTGCCCATATTCATTTCTAAGATACATTTGTATTTTTGAGTATTGCATTTTTTTCCATATTATTTGAATGCATATGTTGTTCAGATGTAATGAAAATAAAACAAATAATTGCAAATAGACTTTTCTCACTTTTATTAATCTCTCTCTCCCTCTCTCTCACACTCTCAGAATGCTCTGGCCCACTGGGCATGGAGGGTGGTATCATCTCCAACCAGCAGATAACAGCCTCCTCCACCCACCGTGCTCTGTTCGGCTTGCAGAAGTGGTACCCGTACTTTGCACGCCTCAACAAGAAGGGCCTGGTCAATGCCTGGACAGCTGCCGAGAACGACAGATGGCCCTGGATCCAGGTAAAATGTAGTCACAGACCAGAAGGCACATAAACCCTGGCCAGGTCCAGACACACACAGTGCCACTGCAAAACCATACACAAATATACACAATTACATTCAGAGATGCTTTAGAATATGTTGCCTTTTGTTTGTTTAGTTCCTAGCTTTTTAGGTGTTTTTTTCCCCTGTTTTCTGTTTTACAAGTTAAATTTCAGTCACATAAGAATGTCATAAATTGATAGCAATTATATCTTTTTTGTCATTTAAGTTTTTATTCAGTTTTTTTTGGATTAGTCAAACACTATAAAAGAAAACTAAACAAGTACTCCCAAATAAACAATACAACCATGTTAAATAAAGATACATAGATGAATATATATCAACACATAAACACAACATAACAAAGCACATCATATGATACTAAATACTGTATCCTATATATCCTCAACTATGAAGGATGCTAAATAATAATCCTTCCCTTACATGTTATAAGCACCTATTTTCATCTTTTATATAATTAAAAAAAAATTATCCTAGACCTGGTAACATTTTCTTTTGCTATCTTCTAACCTAGCTAGCATCAATTCAAAGGAAGCATTGTCAATCATCAGCTTAACCCTTTACCTAGGTTATTATTTATTTTCTAAAGCTGTGGAAACATATTAAGTTGTATTATATTATTTTTTTGTGCTTTTCTATTTTACTAAGATGTCTGACAACATTTAAATACTGATGCAGCTGATTTGATGGCGTGCTACTGATGCACTTAGAGACCAATTATAGGTGTAAGCTGAGGGTAGAACAGATGCTGGGTCTAGTCTAGTCAAGTGTGAGGAAACACTGTCGAGGGCTCAACATTGTCAGCTAGCGCCTGCTGTGTCCCACTCCATGGTGGTGAATTGTTAACAGTCGTTTTTTTTTGCACCTCTTCTGCTGTGATATTTAGTGGTGACATCAGTTCAGAGACAGTCGTGACTGTACTGATACCTGCTCTAAATTATGTCCTTAATTAGTATGAGGGATGACCTTGGAAATAGAAAGAAAGAAAGAAACAAACAAACAAAGAAGGTAAGGAAATAGAAATGCTGCAGTTCTGGAATTAGAGTGAATTGATGAATTGCAATTGATGAGCAATTAATTATCACATGTCCACTCAGAATAGTGGATTTTAGGCTTAAATATATGTTGTATTAAAGGTGAAATCTGGGATTTATCTCCATTGATATATAGATATTTCATCTATCCAGACCATGTTATACTACACTATACTACACCATGTTATATTATGCTATACCATGTTATAATAGTAAATCAGTAAAGCTTATTTATACAGCATTTTTCACAGATGAGTCACAAAATGCTTCACAATGAAAGCAAAGGAAAAAACAAAAGTAAGATATATATAAATACATAAATAAATTAAAAGCTCTAAACAGAGAAAATATAAGCTGAACAATAACAAGCGATGTACAAATTCAATAAAGACTAAAAGAGCCAGACTAAACATGTGAGTTTTTGGCTATTTTATAAACTGTCCACAGAGTCAACAGACCACATAGCCAAGGGGAAAGCTTTCCACAGTTTAGGGGCAACTACTGTTTCCTTACCCGATGCAAGGGTCTAAGGACAGGATGTTGTGTTGCCGTAAAACCCCTTGGAGCAAATTTGTAATTTGTGATATTGGGCTATACAAATCAATTGACTTGACTTGACTGTGAAAGCTCCATCACCTTTGGTGTGGTGCCTGGTACGAGGTACAGACAATTAAAAAATGTATCAGAGGACCTAAGGGGTCTTGATTTTGTGTTAGGGCAAATTAGCTCGGCGATGTAAGAGGGTGCCTGACCATGCAAGGCTCTGTAGGTAATAGCTAAAACCTTAAAGGACCATTGCACCAATTTTCAACCTTATCTCTATCTAGCCGGATTTGTTATATACTGTGCAAAACATCTGCAGTTGTTGCCTATGTTCTCTGTGTCTCCGGGACACAGTGGCAAACCTGTTCTTCTTCCGGCACCAGTGTCATCATTTGACCTGCTGGTGACAAGGAAGAACTATGGGCAAGTTCAGCTTGGATTTCCTTGATCTCTTTGCTTGTATTGCTAAAACTATGCTTCCAACAGCTAAAATGGCATCACAAAATATGAGTGCAGGGGATCTTATGGATGAAGATACATTTTACAGTGTTTTGGCTGACTCGGACATTCAGCCGTATTTATTCAAGCCAGAGGATACGACTGAAGAAATGTGGCGGAGAGAGGCTGAGGCTGCTACTGCAATAGCGGAGGGGATATATAACAATGTACATAGAAAAATAAATATGTAAAAATATGTGCAGAATATGAATGCAGTACTAACACAATAATAAATGTACACCAGAGTATTGCAGAGTTTAAATATCTGTCCCTGTTGTAGTCATCTGCTGCAAAATGCAAAGAGCATACCTGAAGATTTGCCAGTACTGACGTCAGTGTGTTCTCGTCATATTTGGGGTGGGTTTTTTTTTTTATCAATCAGAGCCATTCTTTGCACCGTTAAACATCTTGTTGGTAATTGGTGGTAGCTTACGCTTACTCCTTCCTCTCTTCCTCTTTCTGTAGTTGTCGCGACCAGGCACGATACAAAAAGAAGGCATGTTTGTTGTCAATAAAACAAATCCAATTCAATTTATGTCGTTTTTCGGGTTTTCAAATCAAAGATCGAAGATTTTAAGAATCCGTTCTTTGTAGACAGAGCAACAGGAAACACATGCTGGGCGGGCTTTGGAAGGATGTGGGGTTTGGGTGTCAGACGTTGGGGCACAATGCATCCTGGTACATACAGGAACTGCCAGCATGGCTCTGCGACCAGGAGAACTCGGATTTCTCAGTCAATATAACACAGGCTGAAGAATTTATTGCGTCAATTGATTATATTTGTGCTCAACACTGATTAGACATCCACACAAAAACCGGTGAAATGTCCCTTTAAATTTGCCTGTATTCAACTAGAAGCCAGTGTAAGGATGCCAGAATGGGAGTAATGTGAGAGCACTTGCTGGCTCTAGTTACAGCCCTTGCAGCAGTGTTCTGAATCATTTGTAGCTGAGACAGAGATGATTGCCAAGACAAGTAAAATGTGAATAACAATAGTCTAGGCGTGTAGAGATGAACACATGAATAATTATTTCCTTCTCCACAGTGATACAACAGGCCTAAACCTGGCAATGTTTCTCAAATGATGAAAGCAGGAAAGGGTAAGCATCTATTCATGAGAAGTAAAGGACATGCTGTGATAAAAAAAAAAGAAAGAAGAAAAACACCAAGGTTTCTAGCTATCTTTGCCATAGAGGCACTCTTGATGTACTGCTTTTGAAATTGTTGACCTAGAAGGACGAACACTGATGCTGCAGACACATACATACTCAAACAGGAAAAGGGACTGAAGCATGGTGGTGATGTGGCGACAGTACTGTTGGGCAGATAATCTACTAATTCTACAATCAATATTACAATACAGTAGTTTTCCCATATAGTTTGATTTAGTTGTAGTACATTAGGTCAGAGACTCAATCTCCCATGTCACACAATGGCGCACAAACAATTACCTGCACCTGAATGTAATAAAAACAAAAGAACCGTTAATTAACACTCCCAGGCACACAGCACAGCCCACAGCTCTGCCCACAACCCCACCTGCATCAATAATGAAACTGCTGAGATGGTGGATTGCTTTAAATATATTGGAGTCACCCTGGACAATAAGCTGAGCTTTGAACAACACACCACTGACATCCACAAACACTGCAAGCAAAGACTCTCTGCCATCTGCATACTCAAAGCACTTCCTGTTGCCCCCAACCTTCTGTCGCTGCTGTACAAAAGTATACTCCAACCCATTCCAAAAGTATACTCCAACCCATGTTAACGGCCTCCAACAGGAACAGATTCACACGCATCACACACAATGCCTCCAAAATTATTGGCCTTCCCACCCCCAAACCTCCCAGACCTCAACAGCAAAGCCATTACATGCAGAGCATGCACCATTGCACATGACCCCAGGCACCCCCTCAATCCATTCTTCACACTGCTTCCATCTGGTCGCAGATACAGATCCCTGGCCTGGAAACGGGCACGCCATGGCAGGAGTTTTGTCCCTTCTGCCACAGCATCATTAAACAAAACACCCTGGCAACTGTCGTGTACAGGGACTATTTATATAGGTTTGCATGCATAAATGTAGATGTGTTCTGCATGGTTGTCCTTTGTGTATTTATGAACCTGTGTGCTTATGTGAGGCTCTGTACAGACTGTGCCAACAAATGTCCTTGGAAAAGACAATAAAGAATCTTTTTATCTAGTCCCTGAAAAGTTGAATCAGTTCATCTGGACACAATGTTTCGATGCCAGATGTCCAGCTGAACTGGCTGAACTTTTCTGGGATTTCTTACCTGGATTATTGAGCATGCATCTATTTATGTAGATTGCCAGTGTTAGTTTTGGTCTTAGGATGCCATTTTTACAAGGGTGGGAACTGTTTACTGCTGAGCTGATGGTACACAAGCATCAATTACTGCTACACCTTGTTTGTATTTCTCACTGCCAGTGGGAAGGACAGATCAGGGAAACCCCAGATTTAATCTTTAAATAGGTAATTGTAAATATATTTGACACTATATTAAGAACATCGAGCCAAGTTCACGCATTCTTTTTCTCTGTAAACATCCCAGGGTATTTTCCAGACTGATGGATAATGGTACATTAACAGTGCCGCTGCTTGACTGGCAACCTGTCCAAAGTGTCTCCTTACCTCCCACTCAGTGCCAGCTGAGATAGGATTAATATCCCTGCAACTTTGAATTGGATTAAGCTAGGATAAATATAGAGTACAATACAGTTTATGTATAGCAAGTAGAGTGAGTGTCTGCAGCATTTGAGCAGTTAGATGGATGCATGGGAGATGGCTGAGATGCAGACAGTGCACAGAGAATGGGACACACTACTAGAGACTATAACAAGGTAACCAACACAAAACCCATCAATTAGAGCTTCAATTAGGCAGGTATGAATGCAAGTCTAAAAATATTTACTCTTGCAAAATGGCTTATAGATAAGTAGATTGGTGTGTATATCCTACATTAATATAAAGTATATCCATATTATATATATATATATATATATATATCATTGGATTATTTTGCTCTTTATTTGTTAAGCCCGTTCCCTACCGTTGAGTGTTTCTTTAAAGTCCTATGTAGAGAGGAGGTAGAGCAGGAAGAAAAAAAAACAGAAGAAAATGTGAACCAGCTAGATCAATAGGAGAGAAGGACAGGGCAAAAGGGGAAATTTGCTTAAAAAAGGTACATGTTGGCAAGAAACGGTAAGAAAAAGATATCCAAAGAAAGCTAATAGCAGAAGAGAAAAGCAACCTGGCAAACACAGTGCATGGAGAACGGGACATAAAACATGCAGGTGGTTTATTTGACTTTAACAATGCCTCGTGGGATGATGCTGCATGGGATGCTGGAGGCGCTGTGTTCTCCATGAGCGGGGCTGTGTAATTGGGACATGAATACAGAGGCATGTCAGTGTTTTGGGATTATGCTAAGGAGTCGTGTGCTTTTATTCTTCGATGTGGTGGTGCGTGAGTGTTTTTGTATTTTGTGTGATGTGGGATAGGTTATACTGGCAGCTGACCAACCTACCATGATGCCAGAGATATTAATAGTATGGTGCAAGATCTTACCGGCCATTTTCTGTTTTTGTTTGTACGTATGCCACTTATGGCTTCCTGAGTTCTACTCAGTAGACCTCAGCATTTGAATCAAACATGGGACAAGATATTTTGAATAATACTTCGCAGGGTTGCTTTATACAAGTGCAGACAAAGCCCACATACTTGTGTGTGTGCATGCACAGGCTTGGTTTTGTGTGTGTGTGTGTGTGCATGCGTGCATGCTTTTTTTTCTTCTTTTTTTTTAAGATTATATTTTTTGGCATTTTCCACCTTTATTGGATAGGGATAGTAGAGAGAGAGAGGCAGAAAAGGCAGGGGAGAGAGAGGGGATGACATGCAGCAAAGGGCCCGGGCCAGATTCGAACCCAGGCTATTGCGGCAAGGACTCAGCCTTATGTGGTACCACTCTACCAGGTGAGCCTCCAGGGTGCCCTCTGTGTGCGTGTTTTTGTGTGTATTTTTGTTCATGTGTATGTCCATGTGTGTTTGCCAGTGTTCACACATCTGTGTCTAGCCCTCATGCTCTCCCGCTGTCTCACTTTCAGTTCAGCTACCACACACAAAATTACTTTGGGATTCTCTGGGGAAATATGCGGGTTGAATGACATCAGCATAAAAAAAAAATCTCTTGTGCCCTGTGTTGGTTGCATGAAACAAATGAAATCATGCCAGCTTATGGCGCACCCAGGCGGTGTGATCGTTGTAGCAGGGGACTTCAGTCAAGCGGATCTCAAACTGGTCATGCCTGGTCACATTTTCATAAAAATGTGAATTTCCCAACCAGAGACCACAACGTTCTGGACCAAGTCTGCATGAACATCGCAGGAGCATTTAAAGTGACTCCATCTCCACATCTAGGACAATCAGACTGTATTTCCCTAACTCTGACCCTAGCTTGAAAACCACAGATATGCAGAACAAAACAAGCTATCAGGACAGTACAAGTGTGGTCTGAGGAAGCCACCTCAATGCTGCAAGACTGCTTTGATAACACAAACAGGGATTTGTTTGCAGAAGGAACATACCTTGAGGTATCTGCTGGATCAGTCCTAGGATACATAAAGTTTTGCAAAGAAAGTGTGCCAACATAAAAGACAATAAAGGTGTTTCCTAACCAAACGCTGTGGATAAACAGCAATGTGAAGGCATTACTCAAGGAGTGGGATGCAGCTTCCGGGTTAGGTGATAAACAGGCCTACAGTGAAGCATGAGGGGGAACTCAAGAGACACATCAGGGACAGGAGTCCGGGTAGTGTAGCGGTCTATTCCGTTGCCTATCCACACAGGGCTCGCTGGATTGAATCCCCGTGTTACCTCTGGTTTAGTCGGGCGACCCTACAGACACAATTGACCGTGTCTGCGGGTGGGAAGCCGGATGTGGGTGTGTGTCCTGGTCACTGCACCAGCGCCTCCTCTGGCCGGCCGGGGTGCCTGTTCAGGGGGAACTGGGGAGAATAGCGTGATCCTCCCACGCACTAAGTCCTCCTGGCGAAACTCCTCACTGTCAGGTGAAAAGAAGCGGTTGGCGACTCCACATGTATCGGAGGAGGCATGTGGTAGTCTGCAGCCCTCTCCGGATCAGCAGAGGGGGTGGGGCGGTGACCAGGATGACTCGGAAGAGTAGGGTAATTCACCGGATACAATTGTGGAGAAAATGGGGAAACCCCCCCCCCCCCCAAAAAAAAAGAAGAGAGGCATCAGGGATGCAAAGTGCATATACAGACAGAGCAGGATCAATTTGACAACAACAACCCCGCAGCCTGTGAAACTGCATCACGGCACTGGCTGACTACAAAATCAACAATCTGCTGCCCAGTGATGATGCCACACTGTCTGATGTCCTGAGCCAGTTCTTTACCTGTTTCAACACTCAGAGAGGAGGGTATGCTCCACTAATCAACCCACCAGCTGGAGAGTCGACCCTGGTTTTACAGCAGCACCAGGTGAGGACCACCCTGAGGAAGGTCAATGGAGTGCCTGGCTGTGTATTGAAGGCATGTGCCGATCAGCATACAGAGGTGTTTACTAAAATATTCCACATCTCATTACAAAAAGCTGCTGTTCCAGCTTGCCTTAAATCCTCTACCATGATCCTAGTGCCTGAAAAAAACCATCTGTGAAGTGTCTGAATGGCTTATCGCCCAGTTGTACTAAAAAGTGCTTCAAGAAACTCATGCTGTCATACATCAGAACCATCATCCCACCTGATCCAGACAAGCACTGTTTGCCTTCTGGGCAAACAGCTCCACAGAAGATGCCATTACAACAGCTCTCAACACCACTCTGACATACTTAGAGGAACCCAACAGTTATGTGAGGATGCTATTCGTGGACTTTAGCTCCACATTTTACTCTGTCATCCCCCACAAGCTGGACAGCAAACTGAACAACCTGTGCCTTGGTTCCTCACTGTGCTCATGGGTCATGGATTTCCTAACAGACTGACCACAGCAAGTCAGTATTGGTAGACACACCTCCTCCACCTTCATCCTAAACACACAAAACCCACAGGGCTGTATGCTGAGCCCATTGCTTTTCACAAACTTCACCCACAATTGCACCCCTATCCACATCTTCAACTCCATAATTAGATTGATGAACAATACCACAAGAGTTGGGCTGATTTCAGACAATGAAGAGATGGCCTACAGACTTGAGGTAGAACATCTCGCTGAGAGGTGTAAGGACAACAACTTGGTCCTTAACACTTTGAAGACAAAGAGAGAGTCCACCTCCCTCTCTGCATACATGGAGAAGCAGTGGAAAGCATGGAAAACCTAAAGTTCCTTGGAGTCGCTGTGTCAAAACAGCTGACATGGACCTGCAACATTTCACACCTGGTCACAAAAGCCCTAAAAAGTCTCTTATTTTCTCAGGACACTGAAACAGGCCCAGTTCCCACACACAATGCTGCTAAATTTCTACAGGGGCACCATCGAGAGCATCCTGACTTATTGTGTTATTGTGTGGTATGTCAGCTGCACAGCCACCAAGTGAAAGGACCTGCATTGTGTGGTGAAGGTCCCCCCAGTGCATTGTTGGGATGGAGTTCCCAAAACGGGACACCATCTATGCCAGTCGACTGAGAAAGAAGCAAGCAGCATCATCAGGGACACTACACACCCCGCCCGCTCACCGCTGCCGTCTGGCAAACCGTTCCGGACGGTAAGATCTCACACCAATAGACTGAGGAACAGCTTCTTTCCCAGGGCTGTGGCCTCTATCACACCCCTCTCTGCCCAACCGCACAACAGAATACGGGTACTTTGAGCGTACACAGCCATAGATACACATGAAGGACTGTGGCGCGTGCGCACACACACACACACACACACACACACACACACATCTCCACCCCATTTGTAATTTCTGTAACTTTGTAAATATGTAAATTTCATGTAACTAGTACCTTGTATCTAGAAAAAAAAGCACTTGCACAAGCATCACTTTTTTGGGACTGCCTTTTTTTTATTATTCTATTTATTTGTTTTAGTTTAACTGGGGGGGATTTTTTTCCCCCTTTTTCTCCCCAACTGTACCTGTCCAATTACATCCAGTCACTGCTCCACCCCCTCTGCCAATCCGAGGAGGGCTGCAGACTACCACATGCCTCCTCCGATACATGTGGAGTCACCAGCTGCTTCTTTTCACCTGGCAGTGAGGAGTTTCACCAGGGGGACATAGTGCATGGGAGGCTCACACTACCCCCCCCCCCGAACAGGCGCCCCCAACCGACCAGAGGAGGCGCTAGTGCAGTGACCAGGACACATACCCACATCCGGCTTCCCACCCGCAGACACGGCCGAGTGTGTCTGTAGGGACGACCGACCAAGCCGGAGGTAACATGGGGATTCGAACCGGCGAGCCCGGTGTTGGTAGGCAAAGGAATAGACTGCCACACTACCCGGACGCCCCGAGTTATTGTTGATTTTGATAAATCAATTGCTAGTGTTTTTAAAATAATTTATGTAAAGAGCAAAAACCCAAACCCTACCATCACCGCT
Organism: Lampris incognitus; assembly: GCF_029633865.1. Lineage (NCBI taxonomy): Eukaryota > Metazoa > Chordata > Actinopteri > Lampriformes > Lampridae > Lampris > Lampris incognitus. Next base: position 136,337,929 of record NC_079211.1, on the reverse strand, counting down.
GGGGACAACAAGACAACACCAAACAATAACTTAGAAATAACAAAATTCACTGCAACTATTTCTCTGAACAGTTACATGTGTTGATTTTTATGTATGTAGATAACTATGTGTGTGTGTAAGTGTGTGTGTGTGTGTGTGTGTGTGTGTGTGTGTTTGGGCTTGGGGTTTCATCGCAGGACGTGATTACTTTACAGGCTGAGCAATTTCCAGCTTTGTCTATTGTGTCTCTCGGATGCTTTAAACCATCAAAACCACATAACATTGGCCAAGTTCAGTTAAGAATATGCAGAAACCACAATGCAGACATTTTTCTCAGCACTCTCGCTATTTTACAGTGATGAATAATGCCATTAGAAGCCCTGTGGTGAAAACGGAAAGCTGTGTTATCTGTGTGTGTTGCGTTCACTCAGCAGCACGGTGTGATGAGGGCTCTCTGGTAGTTTCAAGGACACGACCAGTTTGACTGTTACAGCAGTTGTTCAATTCCCCCAGTAATTATCATTTTCACGTGTAATCAATACGTGCTGTATGTTCAGTCTGTATGGCTTTGACCCTGTATGTTTGCATGTCTTTTCTTTCTTTTTTGCCCTTATCAGTATCAAGTGTCTTGCCTTTCAGTTTACCTGCCCCCAAGGACAGTTAACTGTGCAGTTGTCGAGGCAGATGTTGGTACTGTTGACTCTTCCAGACAGCCTCAATATATAACAACTTCTAATAGATCATTTATTTCTCTGCCATTGTGATAACAATACTCTGTGATGGTTTGTAGGTGATGTGAACGTTAGAAAATTGGCCCCCTGACTGGAAGGTGGCCGAACCAGATCCCCACACCGGCTGATCAACACCCAGAGCGGGCGATAAACACACACCTTTTAGCATCTTAGCAGCTTATGAAAAGACCAGGCATTTCACACTTATTGACTGTTGTTTGTCGATTTTTTTATGATGACCAAAAAATTGGGGATCATACACTTAATAGGCTGCCCAAGTTGTCACTTGCAACTGAACCGAACTGCACACACCAAACTCATATGGAAAAATTAGCTCCCACATTGCTACGAGATGCTGGTAGCGAAACAAGCACAAGATGTTTTTCTTACTTCGGCCATGCAGTTATGACACGTCGTGCAATTCACATTGTATAAGCGGTCATATTTCAACCACAACACAGTTCAGTTGAATATGCTTCTACCTGTGTAGAAGTGTACCCATGGATTATAATAATAATAGTAATTTATATAAATTATTATTATTGATATTATATATATATATACACACACACACACACACACACACATATATGTTTATATATATATAATCTTCTTCTCATTCTTCCTGGAGTTACTAAAAGCATCTGATTTAAAATTTCTCTCCCCTCCTCTATAACAAACTCCACAAATACCAAATCTAAGCCTTTCGCCAAAAAAATAAATAAAAAATACAGTGGTCTGAATTTAATTTGGACGTTTCTGAAACTGCCATTGGTTTCCATATATAGTAACAGGAGGAGCTAGATTAATTAAAAAAATGAAATGCATCTTTAATGCAATAAGTCCCTCTTCGTGGTGGTGGTGGTGTGCCTATACAGCTGCTGGTGGAGGTGGGGGAAGCAGTTTGAGCCTCACGTTACTTTTCCCTGGAGAAACCTGCAGCTGGCAGGTGAGATGAAGCAGTCAGCTGGCTCCACATGTACCAGAGAATGCATGTGGAAGTCTACACCCTTTCCAATCATCAGAGGCTTGTGCAATGGTGGAGCCTTAGGAGACCAGGGAATTGGACAGGCCAAAATTATGATGAAAAGGGGGCAAAAAAAAAGAAGAAGAAGAAAAATAATAAAGTATGCACACACACACAAACGAACATGAATGTCAAACAAGGTTGAGCTTGTTTGAGTTTTTTTTGCGACATTGATATATTCATAGACATTCATACAAACTTGTGGCGTAAACCTCAACATATTTGAAGTCTCACACTTTGTTACTTGTGTATCTTTGCCACTTTCCTGCAATGATTTGAGAAATTATAACTACATAAACGGTGTCATTTTGATACTGCACTAGGCTCCGGGAATTGTAGACATTTTATTTCAGCTGTTTCATACATTTGAGTCCATTTCCTGGAAACGCACACGGCAAGGTTTACAAATAAAATGTCTGTGGATGGCAAATATTTTTTACCAAATGCTTCCCTTAGAAAAATAAATGCATCACCATTAGGATTGAAATGAGAGAGGTGTGTTTGTGAGCGGTCATTAACAATGTGAAGGATTGCCCCAATTACCTGGGCGGTGGCCTTTCAGTGACAGCACTCCTAATTAGGGAGAAAAGTAGTTGTCTCTATGGAGGGAATTAATAGAAGTGAAGAAATGTTGTGAATGATGAAAGAGTGGGTCAGGAGGAGTCGTTGCAACTCTGGAACTCTAAGGGGGTTTTAATTGACTTTATATATGCAGTTTGAAAACATGCAGATAGTGAAATTGGGTCCAGAAAGTTATAGTCTGAACCGGATATTTCCTCCACCCACGTACTAAATCAGCAGATTTCATCCCCCTTCTAAAGAGTTGTTGATTACAAACAACTGGCTTTGCCACCTCTGAAAATATGTATGCTTGAGTAATGTCTCTTGGAATAGACAGAGGTAAGACCGATCGGCCAAAACATTAAAACCACTGACACGTAATGTTACAGTGGTGCCTGTAGAGGGGTGGGATATGTTAGGCAGCAAGTGAACAGTCAGTTGTTGAAGTTGATGTGTTGGAAGACGAAAAAATTGGCAAGCATAAGGATCTGAGTGACTTTGACACAGGCCAAATTGTGATGGCAAGACGACTGGTTAGAGCATCTCCAAATCGGCAGGTCTTCTGGTAGCCAGTATACAGTGGTCAGTACCTATCAAAAGTGGTTCAAGGAAGGACAACTGGTGAACTGGCGACAGGGTCATGGGTGCCTAAGGCTCATTGATGCATGTGGGGAGTGAAGGCTAGCCCGTCTGGTCCAATCCCACAGCAGAGCTACTGTAGCTCAGATTGCACAGCTTGTGGTCTTTACACAGCCACGAGTTTTCATCAGAGGCAGAAAGAGTTCCTAAAATTCCTGCTTGAGTAAAAGTAGTGTTACTTCAGCGATAATTTACTTGCGTACAAGTAAAACATACTGGTTGAGAAAATTACTCAAATAAGAGTGAATGAGTTTCTTGCTGACAAATTACTTGATTAATTATCTTATGAGTTAATTTTGTTTTTTTGTAGCCTGGGAACCGAATTTGAAAATGCTAATTAGTCTGGCTCCTCTCAGTTCATTTCCCATTTCCAAGGGGATAGACCTACAACCAAGCAGAGCAACGAAACATGTCACATAGCGCTTAAACTTTTACCAAATCCTGTCGGAAGTACGGCAAACACATTTCTCATCAACAAAAGCCCCTGCCTCTGATTGGCTAACACTATCCCTAACACAACCCTAACCCAAACCTTAACATACCTAACCAACGGAGGCAACAAGTACTAGCCAACACAACCCTGACCCTAACCTTAACATACCTAACCAATTGAGGCAACAAGTACTAGCCAATCAGAGGCAGAGTTCCCGGAATGAGGGTGGGGGAAAAAAATGAGGCTGTACGTCATCGTATCAAACCCGCCCCATATTAGATAAACTGTTGTGAGTTGCCCAGAGCAAATGCAAAACACGAGCTTGCAGATATTCGTCTGGTCCCGGGCTAGTTCTTTTGGTGTGGGTGGTGGAAATATTCCTGAGTTGACATAGCCCGTGTATCATGGGAAACAACATAGAGACACAGTGACATAATATTTGGGATGTGGCCAGCAGCGCAACCTATAGAGAGCAGTGCAGCACTATTTTTTTCTGCCCTGTGTAACTAAGTGTTTCATTATTATTTAGATTAAGAAATACAACTAAAACTGAAAAAGAAATTAAAGCGTGCAGTCCATTCAAATGTATTTAAAATGAATACTGCATTGTACCAGAGGCAATAAGAGCAGCACATTATGCAGGCAATGATTTTTTTTCTTTCACATTTGCCCCATTCAAGCCTCTGTATCCACAATTACATCCTTGCATAACAAAGCTTTGAAAATCATGGACGAACACCCATGAAATGGCACCGTTGTTCGGCTGTACATCAAAACGTTATAATTTGATAAGTAATGACTGCTTCACTGTTTTTGGGTTTTTTATGTTTATCACCATCTACATTATGTAGGTTTATCAGCAGGCGAAATAACAATAGGATTGTCAGGGGCAAAACACGTGGTAATGGTAATAGGCTAAACATGGACAACATGAAGTTGATAATTTACATGATAAAATACTGACAAGGTCAGTAAAATACAGCGGAGGGTGGCCCTGGCTATGATTGTTTTGGGGATGGGTGAGACTTTTAACTAAACATGGACGAGGTGAAACTGATCGTTGAACTGGAAAAATACTCTGATTTATACAGCCAAACTCACCCTTTCTACAAGGTTAAAATTAAAAAAAAACTTTTTGCCAATTAAGCATCAGTTGAGAGATGCTTTTCAACTTTTTTTTTTACCAATCAATATTTTGAACAGAACAAAAAATGTCAAAAAATAATTTTGTAGCATTTCACGTTTAACATTTAACAAATGAATTGATCAATAAATACATTTGTAGGCCTCTTTACTCCGTAAGTGTCATCAAAATAAAAATAGTGGGGTAGAATACGTGATTAGAAATATACTCAAAGTAAAAGTAAATCTATTAGGATTTATCATACTCAAAAAAAAGTACTATCACAGGGAACATTTTACTTGAGTGTGGTAAAGAGAATAGTTTTAATTCATTACGTTCCACCTCTGGTTTTCCTACACTTTGACAGAGGGAACTGGATAGATTAAAAAAAAAAGTTTTTAAGAAGTGCATGAATATGCATGAACATTGGGTGGATTACTGACTGGGCCCATCGGGCCCAGACCCAGAGGCCCAGGGGCTCAGGGGGCCCCTAAGCCAGAGCCTCTGAATGAAGTCGCTGTTATTATTTTTGCATTTCTTGTTGCATAGTCAAAGGGCTTAGTCATTCATGTCAACAACATAACCCCAAAAGTCCTACTGAAAAACTAAAGGGAACTGCAGGTGAATGTATTCTTAGTTAATGTGCTGTTGGCGCTGTGTGACTGTAAATCCTGTTGAGGTACAGGTGAATTTAGTTATTGTGCTAGTGGCTGCAAGTCAATGTATCTGCCATGCCAGGGGTGGGGGGGGTGGGGGGTTACATGGCCCATCGTCTCATCAGGAATATTAATTTGTCATGTCATTCCATGCACCTGCGCACATGAAATGAAATGAAATATCGTTTCCCCCAGCCCACAGCAGTGCAACATGAGGTCAAGAACACATATCCAAACTATTAAAAAAACTACAAAACACATATAGCAAACATAGCAAAAAAAAAATCACTGTCCAAGAGAGCGAACATCGGGATAACTGTCGGAACTGCCGATCTGCATGGGCTAGCCGTTAGCTTAGCCTGCCCCACTTCTGCGTCCTGTCAGACCGCCCTCGGTGTTTCCTCCTCGGGTGTAGCTCCAGGCAGGGCCGTGGTCCCTGGGCCTACTGGATGCAGCAGACAAAGCTCTCCCAGCTGATCCAATGCCAGCTCTCCCAGCCCCTCGGTGTTTCCTCCTCGGGTGTAGCTCCAGGCAGGGCCGTGGTCCCTGGGCCTACTGGATGCAGCAGACAAAGCTCTCCCAGCTGATCCAATGCCAGCTCTCCCAGCCAGACACTCCCGACACACCCCTCCGCACTCCACACGACAACACCAAAAAACACAGTCAACGCTAAGCGAGGCCGCCACCAGAGTGCCCTTGATGTTATTGGAACTGCCGGTTTGCATGGGCTAGCAGTTAGCTTAGCCTGCCCCGCTTTCACGTCCTGTCAGACCGCCCTCAAGTGTTTCCTCTTCGGGTGCAGCTCCAGGCAGGGCCGTGGTCCCTGGGCCCACAGGAGAGCCAACCAAGCTGTCTCAGCCGATCCAGCACCAGCTCTCCCAGCCATCAAACGAAGACACAAACGTAGACACAGATGTGGACAAAGACAATGCATGGAAGGTACTGGGTGAGGCTGCCGCAAACATAAGTTCACGCCGCCATCTTCCCACACCAGTACTAGGTGAGGCTGCGGCAAACGTGAATTTGTACCGCCATCTTCCCACACCGGAAATGGTGATAATAATCACCATAATAATCCATAATAATAATAGTCACTCGTAATCCACCTATGTGTATGAAAGGGGCGCTATAATAACTGATGCATAGCTATCATTAAAATTTGTGCGCAGAATGCTTGTCAGAGATGTCATAAAAATTTTCAGAATGTCCACGAAAACCCTGGTCAATTTCTGTCAGACTACCATAGAGAGCATCCTTACTGGAAGCATGCTGGTGTGGTTTGGACACAACTGAGAAGGACAGTAAAAACAGCTTCAGACATCATAGGAACACCACTGCCACAGCTTCAGGACATGTACGCCAACCGTTGCAGAAGGAAGGCTCTAATTATGATGGAGGACGCCATCCACCCAGCACATGGTCTGTTGTCCTCCTTCCCTCAGCACAATGCTTACAGAGCATCAGAGCTCCGACCAGATGCCTCAAGCACAGCTTTTACCCCCAGGCGGGCAGAATAATGAACAGTAGGCACCTTACAGAACTTCAGTGATTTATTAATTTGCGGGATTTCTGATTTCTCATTTATTGTTTCCTTATATATAGTTTTTAAGTACTGAGAGTGCCAGGGCATAAGCATTTCATTGCATTTGCAGGTACATGGTACTTTTTATATGCATGTGACAATAAAGTGAAACTTGAACTTGATGATTGTAGATGTGTTAAAATGTAATGATAGGCACTTGTTATTCTGGCCTACTTTTTGGTTGTCTTTTATTTTGAAAATTACACAACCGATTGCTAAGAAAAAAAGGTGACAGATTGCCTGAAGCTGTTAGAGCGGAACAATACTATTGGCAGAATTTTGAACCTTGATACCCATGGTCTGTATGGTTTATCCTGTTGTCTATCAATTGTCGGCCATCAGCAAGACTATTAGGCTGTGATCAGAGGGCCACACAACCCCCAAAGCATGACTTTTTTATTATAATATTATTGCACGTTTGAAAGTAAAGTTCTAAAAAAAAAGGCCCTGAAAGTAAAGGTCCTGTGATGGCCTGGCGGCCTGTCCAGGGTGTCTCCCTGCCTGCCACCCAATGACTGCTGGGATAGGCTCCAGCATCCTGCAACCCTGAGTGCAGGATAAATGGTTTGGATAATGGATGGATGGATGGATTGCTAAGAAAAGTGTATTGTTAAAACAAAGAACTGGCAATGGATTGGCTGGGGGAGCCCAGTCTGCTATGTTTGGTGGGCGCAGGGACTACATCCCTGCCCAGAACTGCGCCCGCAGAGGAAGCACCGAGGATGATCTGACAGAACGCGGAAGTGGGGCTGGCTAAACTAACTGCTAGTGCATGCAGACCGGCAGTTCTAACAGTCACCCTGGCTGGCGTTCACTCTCTTGGACAGTGATTTTTTTAATTTTTTTTATATGTTGGATATATGTGTTTTTGTAGGGGTTTTTTTGTAGTTTGGATATATGTGTTCTTGTAGTTTTTGGATATGTTTTTGTCTTTGTGTTGCACTGCTGTGGGCTGGGGGAAATTATATTTTGTTTCATTTCATGTACACAAGTGCATGAAATGAAATGAAATGACAAATAAATGTTCCTGATTCCTGATCATCATCTACAGTCACTCAGGGTCGAGTATGACCACCCTCCCTCTGGGTCCCTCTGGGTCTTCAGGTGGGCGTAGAGGCCGATTCTGGAGCTGCATAATGGAAGGACACCTGCGCGTGACAGCTTTTTACATGGAGTGGCTGATGCGCCTGAAGCCACCACACGGTCCTTGGCAGGGGGTAGCCAGAGTCCAATGGTATGGAGAACCAAGACGATTGGGGACCACCCTCTGTTGCAGCCTTCATCCACCTTCACTGCTGTAGTGACCAGGAGACATCTTCAACCAGTTCTGCTGTTCAGGTCTTTGTTGGATCGTGCTTTGGCTGGAACCTCCCCCTTGACCTATCCACCTTGGGTGACCCTACCAGGAGCCAAGCTCCAGACGGCATAACTCTTGAGATCATTAGTACATTTAAGCGGCATTGTGGTGCAGTGGTTAGTGCTGTCGCCTCACAGCAAAGAGGTCCTGGGTTCAAACCCTGAGGTTGTCCAACCTTGGGGGCGATCATCCCAGGTCATCCTCTGTGTGGAGTTTGCATGTTCTCCCCGTGTCTGCAGTGGGTTTTCTCCGGGTGCTCCGGTTTCCCCCACCATGAAAAAATACATGCATGTTCGGGCTAGTACTCCCGTCTGTGCCCTTGACCAAGGCATGGCAAGACGAACTGGACTTGGTCCCCGGGTGCTGCACGGCGGCTGCCCAGTACTCCTAGCTACATAGCTAGGATGGGTTAAATGCATAGTGTAATTTCCCTAAGGGGATCAATAATGTATCTCAAAAAAAATAAATAAATCAAAGCCTCTTCAACACGGCAAGGTAGCGATCCAGGAGGAGAATATACACATATCACACACATATACGTATATATATATATGTGTGTGTGTGTGTGTGTGTGTGTGTGTGTGTGTGTGTCTAACTTGCTTGGCTCAGTGCTGGGTCCTACCCACATTTATATTCTCAACCATTTGTCCCACAAAATTATCTGAAACTAACATTCTCAAAATTAATTTAAAAAATGTGAACTGTCACTCTCTGGAGATTCATAAGTAAGTAATTCATTTTTCAAAGTGTCATGCACCAAAAGATGCCCAGCCTGCATGGGCTTACAAGACACTACAAAACATAACAAAAAAGAGCAATGACATATTGAGAGCAAAAGAACAAATAGAAAACACCACCATACACGTCAAACCATGTCAAATCCAATATGTTATATATTATACATCATATTATATCATATCACTATTATATAATAATATCATATACACATGGGAAGATGGCGGTACGAACTTACACTTGCAGCAGCCTCACCCAGTGCTGTCCATGCAGTGTCTTTGTCCATGTCTATATCTAAGTTGTCTTCATTTGATGGGTAGGAGAGCTGGATCGTACTCTGTCTCCCAGCTGGATCGGCTGGGAGAGCCTGGTCTGCTGCGTCCTGTGGGGAGCTGCGCCCGAAGAGGAAACACCGAGGCCGGTGTGACAGGACGCAGAAGCGGGCCAGGCTAAGCTAACCGTCAGCCCATGCAGACCGACAGTTCTGATAACACCGAGGGCGGTCTGGCGGCAGCCTCACCTGGTGTTGACTGTGTTTTTGGTGTGATTGTGTGGAGTGCGGGGAGGTGTATCAAGGGTGTCTGGCTGGGACAGCTGGCAATGGATTGGCTGGGGGAGCCCAGTCTGCTATGTCTGGTGGGCGCAGGGACTACATCCCTGCCCAGAACTGCGCCCGCAGAGGAAGCACCGAGGATGATCTGACAGAACGCGGAAGTGGGGCTGGCTAAACTAACTGCTAGTGCATGCAGACCGGCAGTTTTAACAGTCATCCTGGCTGGCTTTCACTCTCTTGGACAGTGATTTTTTTTTTATATATATATGTTGGCTATACGTGTTTTTGTAGGGTTTTTTTTGTAGTTTGGATATATGTGTTCTTGTAGTTTTTGGATATGTTTTTGTCTTTGTGTTGCACTGCTGTGGGCTGGGGGAAATTATATTTTGTTTCATTTCATGTACACAAGTGCATGAAATGAAATGAAATGACAAATAAATGTTCCTGATTCCTGATCATCATCTACAGTCACTCAGGGTCGAGTATGACCATCCTCCCTCTGGGTCCCTCTGGGTCTTCAGGTGGGCGTAGAGGCCGATTCTGGAGCTGCATAATGGAAGGACACCTGCGCGTGACAGCTTTTTACATGGAGTGGCTGATGCGCCTGAAGCCACCACACGGTCCTTGGCAGGGGGTAGCCAGAGTCCAATGGTATGGAGAACCAAGACGATTGGGGACCACCCTCTGTTGCAGCCTTCATCCACCTTCACTGCTGTAGTGACCGGGAGACATCTTCAACCAGTTCTGCTGTTCAGGTCTTTGTTGGATCGTGCTTTGGCTGGAACCTCCCCCTTGACCTATCCACCTTGGGTGACCCTACCAGGAGCCAAGCTCCAGACGGCATAACTCTTGAGATCATTAGTACATTTAAGCGGCATTGTGGTGCAGTAGTTAGTGCTGTCGCCTCACAGCAAAGAGGTCCTGGATTCAAACCCTGAGGTTGTCTAACCTTGGGGGCGATCATCCCAGGTCATCCTCTGTGTGGAGTTTGCATGTTCTCCCCGTGTCTGCAGTGGGTTTTCTCCAGGTGCTCCGGTTTCCCCCACCATGAAAAAATACATGCATGTTTGGGCTAGTACTCCCGTCTGTGCCCTTTACCAAGGCATGGCAAGACGAACTGGACTTGGTCCCCGGGATGCTGCACGGCGGCTGCCCAGTACTCCTAGCTACATAGCTAGGATGGGTTAAATGCATAGTGTAATTTCCCTAAGGGGATCAATAAAGTATCTCAAAAAAAATAAATAAATCAAAGCCTCTTCAACACGGCAAGGTAGCGATCCAGGAGGAGAATATACACATATCACACACATATACGTATATATATATATATGTGTGTGTGTGTGTGTGTGTGTGTGTGTGTGTCTATCTAACTTGCTTGGCTCAGTGCTGGGTCCTACCCACATTTATATTCTCAACCATTTGTCCCACAAAATTATCTGAAACTAACATTCTCAAAATTAATTTAAAAAATGTGAACTGTCACTCTCTGGAGATTCATAAGTAAGTAATTCATTTTTCAAAGTGTCATGCACCAAAAGATGCCCAGCCTGCATGGGCTTACAAGACACTACAAAACATAACAAAAAAGAGCAATGACATATTGAGAGCAAAAGAACAAATAGAAAACACCACCATACACGTCAAACCATGTCAAATCCAATATGTTATATATTATACATCATATTATATCATATCACTATTATATAATAATATCATATACACATGGGAAGATGGCGGTACGAACTTACACTTGCAGCAGCCTCACCCAGTGCTGTCCATGCAGTGTCTTTGTCCATGTCTATATCTAAGTTGTCTTCATTTGATGGGTAGGAGAGCTGGATCGTACTCTGTCTCCCAGCTGGATCGGCTGGGAGAGCCTGGTCTGCTGCGTCCTGTGGGGAGCTGCGCCCGAAGAGGAAACACCGAGGCCGGTGTGACAGGACGCAGAAGCGGGCCAGGCTAAGCTAACCGTCAGCCCATGCAGACCGACAGTTCTGATAACACCAAGGGCGGTCTGGCGGCAGCCTCACCTGGTGTTGACTGTGTTTTTGGTGTGATTGTGTGGAGTGCGGGGAGGTGTATCAAGGGTGTCTGGCTGGGACAGCTGGCAATGGATTGGCTTGGGGAGCCCAGTCTGCTATGTCTGGTGGGCGCAGGGACTACATCCCTGCCCAGAACTGCGCCCGCAGAGGAAGCACCGAGGATGATCTGACAGAACGCGGAAGTGGGGCTGGCTAAACTAACTGCTAGTGCATGCAGACCGGCAGTTTTAACAGTCATCCTGGCTGGCTTTCACTCTCTTGGACAGTGATTTTTTTTTTATATATATATGTTGGCTATACGTGTTTTTGTAGGGTTTTTTTTGTAGTTTGGATATATGTGTTCTTGTAGTTTTTGGATATGTTTTTGTCTTTGTGTTGCACTGCTGTGGGCTGGGGGAAATTATATTTTGTTTCATTTCATGTACACAAGTGCATGAAATGAAATGAAATGACAAATAAATGTTCCTGATTCCTGATCATCATCTACAGTCACTCAGGGTCGAGTATGACCATCCTCCCTCTGGGTCCCTCTGGGTCTTCAGGTGGGCGTAGAGGCCGATTCTGGAGCTGCATAATGGAAGGACACCTGCGCGTGACAGCTTTTTACATGGAGTGGCTGATGCGCCTGAAGCCACCACACGGTCCTTGGCAGGGGGTAGCCAGAGTCCAATGGTATGGAGAACCAAGATGATTGGGGACCACCCTCTGTTGCAGCCTTCATCCACCTTCACTGCTGTAGTGACCAGGAGACATCTTCAACCAGTTCTGCTGTTCAGGTCTTTGTTGGATCGTGCTTTGGCTGGAACCTCCCCCTTGACCTATCCACCTTGGGTGACCCTACCAGGAGCCAAGCTCCAGACGGCATAACTCTTGAGATCATTAGTACATTTAAGCGGCATTGTGGTGCAGTGATTAGTGCTGTCGCCTCACAGCAAAGAGGTCCTGGATTCAAACCCTGAGGTTGTCTAACCTTGGGGGCGATCATCCCAGGTCATCCTCTGTGTGGAGTTTGCATGTTCTCCCCGTGTCTGCAGTGGGTTTTCTCCGGGTGCTCCGGTTTCCCCCACCATGAAAAAATACATGCATGTTTGGGCTAGTACTCCCGTCTGTGCCCTTTACCAAGGCATGGCAAGACGAACTGGACTTGGTCCCCGGGATGCTGCACGGCGGCTGCCCAGTACTCCTAGCTACATAGCTAGGATGGGTTAAATGCATAGTGTAATTTCCCTAAGGGGATCAATAAAGTATCTCAAAAAAAATAAATAAATCAAAGCCTCTTCAACACGGCAAGGTAGCGATCCAGGAGGAGAATATACACATATCACACACATATACGTATATATATATATATATATATATATATATATATATATATATATATATATATATGTGTGTGTGTGTGTGTGTGTGTATGCATGTATGTATGTATGTATGTATGTATGTATGTATGTATGTATGTATGTATGTATGTATGTATGTATGTATGTATAGGGGAAACTTTTCAGTTTTGCAGCATTGACAAAGAATTAAAAAGGTTCCTTTGAATCTCTTTGGAATGGGGCAGCTCTCTGTTGGTGACAGCAACATAGCACAACGGTACACAGTTATGTCAGGCATCCACAGTGCTTGGATACTAATGATTTTATTTAATGTGCAGTGAGCGGGATGCATCAAAGCATTCATTACATTCCCCTTTCTCGACCCCCCTTACCCCTTTCCCCCCCTGGCTCTCCGAGGCTCTTTACATTGGCAGCATATTGACAGTCCGCACAGGGTTGACAGACTGGATCTGGAGCGTGAGGATTGATTAAATGCTCCATTCGATCAGAGACTCTCTGAATAAGATGGATGGCCCTGACAGAAAAGATACAAGAGCTTGGATTGATTCCCATGACTAAGAACAATCAAACACACACAAACTCTCTCTCTCTCGCACTCTCACACATGCACACTCACACACACACACACACACACACACACACAAAGTAATTTTTTATTTATCTTTTTTGCTTCCAGATAAACCTGCAGAGGAGGATGAGGGTCACAGGCCTAATTACCCAGGGTGCAAAGCGCATTGGCAGCCCAGAGTACGTCAAGTCTTACAAAGTAGCCTCCAGTGACGATGGGAAGACCTGGAGAACATACAAAGTCAAGGGCACAGACGAGGATATGGTGAGACACACATGGGGGCACACACAAACAGACACAAAAATGAATACTGACATAATTACAGAAACACTCACTTGCATACACACACTCACATACACTGTCATGTCTTTCTCTTTGGTTTCACACACACACACACAAACACACATACACACACACACAGAGCGACTGGAGACCATGTGCTCAGTCAAGGGCAAAGTGGAGGACATGATGAGATGGCTTTTTAATTAGCTAGCACACATCGGGCCCATCTTTCTGCCCCTTACCCCCCTCCACTTTTATGACTTCTAGATTGAATTTTTATACTATTTGGGGATAAATGGCTACCAAATAGGCCACCCAGCGTTCTATCATTTCTGACAGCGCACCACGGCTGTCCTCCAGCCAGCCAAGCCCAGAACGACCCCAACTGGCAAACCTCGGCTCAAATTTATTGCCTGTTTCAATGATGTCTGTGCACTTGGGTGTCCTGTGGTATCTAGTTTTGTGTCTTTCCCTCTGTCCACTCAAATAACCGCGACTTTTAGAGGGCAAGAGTTTGGCTTTGTACTTGTGTTTATATACACAGTGTTTTTTATGAAGGTTAAGTCATGGCTGAAAGAGCAGGCAGGAGGTTGAAGTAGTCAGACTTAGTAATGCTTTTACCCCGTGAGCTGCGGGGCCCACTGTTTACATATTTGACCTTTGACCTTCTAGTTACTGGTTACATCTCCTATTGCTTGCTATACACACTGGTCTCTGTCTCTTTCTCTCTCTCTCTCTCTCTGTCTGTCTGTCTCCCTCTCTGCCTGTCTCTGCCTCTATCGCTCTCTGTCTGTCTGTCTGCCTGTCTTTCTCTGTCTGTATGTCTTCCTCTGTCGCTCTCACTGCCTGGCTCTCTCCTCTCTCTCTCTCTTTCTCGCGCACTCTCTCTCTCTCTCTCTGTCTGTCTGTCTACATATTTCTTTGTCGGTCTCTCTCTCTCTCTCCGTGCCTGTCTGTCTGTCTCTCTCTTGTGTGTACGTGTAAAAGTGTGTGTGTATGTGTGTGTGTGTAGAGAGAGAGAGAGAGAGAGAGAGAGAGAGAGAGAGAGAGAGAGAGAGTGATAGAAACATTCGCTCACTCATATACAGGAGTCT